>NC_071278.1:1380011-1387511 GCF_023375685.1 Ictalurus furcatus
ACGGCAGAGTTCTTCAGGGAGCCACGTTTAAAGAAGTTTATAACATTATTCTCGAGTCCAAACCTGAGCCGCAGGTCGAGCTCCTGGTCTCGCGGCCCATCGGGTGAGTGCTGAGTGCTGTATTATTCATTTACTACTGTCTTGAACTTCTCTGTTATGGTGTACTCCTCTATTATATTCATGTACTTCTCTGCTATAATATATTCCTTCAATAATATAACATGGGTCTTTATTCAATATTCTCCTGTAGTATACTAATAAATCCCTGTATTATAAACATATACAATACTCCTGGGTTATAAAAACATATATATATATATACAGTAAATATATTTCCAATGAGGTTTTCACATGAAATTTTCACCAGACGTCAGTATTAACTCAAGAAATCTGGAAATATAAAGAATTCACAACATTAAAGTCCACAAATAAAGTTATGTGTAATAAAGCGGAATGACACGGGAAAAAAGTGTTAAGTATTAAAAGTCCAATACTTATTTCCCCCACTGTATATAATAGTACTTATGTAATATAATCATACATGTATAATAATAATAATAATAATAATAATAATAATAAAAGGTTATTATAATATTTTACCCTTCTAATACTTTACTTTTGCAGTGACGTACCCAGAATCCCCGAGAGCACACATGGACAGCTTGAATCCAGTGAGTTTTACCATCGAATATGTTTGCAGTCCAGGAATCTTCATTAATACAATAGGAAGTGTAAAGTAGCAGTGCTAATCTTAACCTCACACTTTTCCACCCCGCTCACAGGTTCAAGTTCATTTGAATCGCAGAAGATGGGTCCAGCCATTTCCGTCACGTCTCCTATGAGTCCCGGCGTCCTTCGTGATGCTCCACAGCATCTGTCCGGACAACTTTCAGTGAGTTCCCAGCATGCTAAACTCATCTACATGTCAGTTACACTTTACGTGCCATTTGTCATGATTCGGATTCTGTGTTTTTACATGTTATTTTAATGATTATTTTTAAATGATTACAATATCCTGGCATTTTATATTCCTTTGTTTAACACATTGCTAATATTTAAACAGGTTTGAACTGGCCCAAACTGAAATGTACCCAGTGTAACGTTATTCAGAACGGATAATATCGGCGTTTATTACACGTGCTTTGAATGTAAATTCAAAACTTGCAAAAATTCAAAAATAAATCGTTGCTGCAAATTTCTGCCGGAACGTAGTTCTCGTGTTCTACGTCTTTGCTCTGCTGCGCTTCCTCATGGGTTTATTTATTCATTATTTTTATTTGGAATGAGGGAGATTTAATCTAAAAAAAAAAAATTAAGCTTATTTAAAAAAAAAAAAAAAAGATTTTCATATAACTGAAATGAAAATGTGCATTTTATCATTAATAAAGGCGCTATGCCACACTGTAGACGTTCATATCTGAATAACAACAAGCATAATATTATAGTAATATTAATGATTATTAATAATAATAGTGTCGTATTATAGAATAAAGTATTGTAGTGTTATAAAGTAAAGCGTTTCCAAAATATGCAAAATAAAAGTGCTAAAGGTCAGCGTGTAGTTTCTTGTTGTGTTTCATTTAAACAGGAAGTAAATGTTGTCCATTCTCTTGGTAACGTGAAGACTAGAGCTAGCGTAGTGTTGCTGTTATGAAGTTAAAGTATTTAACACGAAATAATATTAAAAGTTGACTGTAAAGACAAATCATCCAACAATGTACACAAATCCTCCACTTACAGTTCACCTGCCAAAATGTTGTTCCTGTGACGTCTCCTGTATGAATCACCGTCTGTTTAAATGATTGAAATTGAGGCTAAATCTCCTCTCAGCTGTGTGTTTTTGATTTAAAAGCATTTGGTTTAGTTTTATGGCATTTTTTTTTCTTTTCTTTGTTAATTTTGCTTACCCAGAGTCCATGCCTTAATAGAAGAACCACGCCTTTTGTCCCTAGGGTCCAGGTAACGGCACCGGTCTGACTGATACACACAGTTTTCTCTCTGACTCCTTTCTCTTCCTCTCGACGATATTTGGAAAATGCATATCAGGAAAATGGCAGCATTTCAAATCTCTGATCTTCATTTCCCTTTGTTTGAGTTTCCTTTTGTTACTGCTAGCTCATATCCATAAAAGTTTTTATTCCACCCCACACCTAATATTATCATTATTAACATATTAAACTCCATCTTGCTGAGGGTCTGGAAGAGCCTGCATGATTTACTGACCTGCACTGAGGAGTTTAAAGAGACAAACACCATGTTTTCCCCCCTGATTTTAATGTTTGTTGATTTTCATATTAGGATGTTAATTCTCTACTAAAGTCTCTTTAAATGGTTTGATGGATTCAAAATTGCCATGGGACATAAACTTTTTATTTTCATTGCAACTTGAAACAGGATTTTTCCTGTTAATGAGGCAAACACGACCATGTTTTCAGGTCTGTAAGATACTACAGTATTTTCTGCATTATAAAACATTGCCATATTTTCTGGACTATACGATATTACCAGATTTTACTACAATATAAAATACTACCTTATTCTCAGGACTGTAAGATACTATCTTGTTTTGTGCACTGTGAGCTCCTACCTTATATTCTGGACTATAAGATACTGTCTCATTAACTTCAATAAGAGTTACCATGCACAAATTTCAGGACTATAAGATACTACAGAATTTTCTGCACTATAGGATACTACCTTTTATTTATCACTCTAATTTGCTACCATATTTCAAGGACTATAAAATACTACCTTATTCTCAGAACTATAAGACACTACCTTATTCTCAGGACTATAAGACACTACCTTATTCTCAGGACTATAAGATACTACCTTATTCTCAGGACTATAAGATACTACCTTATTCTCAGGACTATAAGATTATACCTTATTCTCAGGCCTATAAGACACTACCTTATTCTCAGGACTATAAGATACTACCTTATTCTCAGGACTATAAGACACTACCTTATTCTCAGGACTATAAGACACTACCTTATTCTCAGGACTATAAGATACTACCTTATTCTCAGGCCTATAAGACACTACCTTATTCTCAGGACTATAAGATACTACCTTATTCTCAGAACTATAAGATACTACCTTATTCTCAGGACTATAAGATACTACCTTATTCTCAGGACTATAAGATTATACCTTATTCTCAGGCCTATAAGACACTACCTTATTCTCAGGACTATAAGACACTACCTTATTCTCAGGACTATAAGATACTACCTTATTCTCAGGACTATAAGACACTACCTTATTCTCAGGACTATAAGATTATACCTTATTCTCAGGCCTATAAGACACTACCTTATTCTCAGGACTATAAGATACTACCTTATTCTCAGAACTATAAGACACTACCTTATTCTCAGGACTATAAGATACTACCTTATTCTCAGGCCTATAAGATCCTATTTTATTCTCAGGACTATAAGACACTACCTTATTCTCAGGACTATAAGATACTACCTTATTCTCAGGGCTATAAGATCCTACCTTATTCTCAGGACTATAAGACACTACCTTATTCTCAGGACTATAAGATACTACCACATTTTCAAGGCTGTCACTGCAGCAACATACAACTACATATATTATATATTTTTTACTTTGTTTATTTTATAGTACATAAATATAAAAATTCAAACTAAACTTCACACACTTCAATAAATAATTAAGGCGAGTTAAACATGTTAAACATTAAGCGTTGAACATTTATCACTGGCCGCAGT
Source organism: Ictalurus furcatus (assembly GCF_023375685.1). Taxonomy (NCBI): domain Eukaryota; kingdom Metazoa; phylum Chordata; class Actinopteri; order Siluriformes; family Ictaluridae; genus Ictalurus; species Ictalurus furcatus. The sequence continues at coordinate 1,383,755 of NC_071278.1, forward strand.
GCTACTCATAGTCCAGAAAATAATGTATATCAAATTTTTGAAATGCACCTTAAAGTACACACACTTTATATTGTGTCGAGACGGCATGCTATTTTAATGTAAGAGAAAACTCCATTTTCCACGTTGCAATGAGAAGATTGCTGTAAAGTCCCATTTTTCAACATGAAATTGCATTTTCCAATGAAGACCTGGCTGTAGCTCCAGAGCCCAAAGATGAACTGAACAAATTGTACCAGCAGAAATGACACGTCTCTTTTATAACAACATTATTTCATTCGAAGTCACTATTTACAGACTCTTACATGCAAACACGACTGCAGCCTGTTTCTCCAAACGAGCACATTCATTTTATTACAATAAGTCTGGTCTGTGAAACTCCTGATGTTACTGTCAGAATTTGCTCACATGGAAGAGCAATTTTGCTTTGATTTGATTGAGTAGTCAAATCAGGACAGAAATCAAATGGTACAATTTGTTTGCACTGAATTTCCTCCCCCTTGACTCACGTTTGAAGCAGCCTGGATTGCTCTAGTTTGTACAGAATGCATTCTCTTGCTTTGCTGCATGCATTCCTTCTGGACTATTTTTAGATCATTGTTCGCTTTATAGATTTATAGAGCCACGTTTCTTTTAGCTTTAGCGATCCGTTTCAAAGGATGGGCAAATTCTGCGAAGTCTCCGAATTTCTCGAATCAGAATGCCTCACAGATGTTTGCTCAACTTCAGAAACTTCCTTGCCTTTTGGTTTTTTGCCCCTTCTTTAAAATTCCTTATTTCTTTCTGTAGCTATAAGTCTGTAGTTTACTCATAGTGAGCGTATGAGTAAATTAAGCAGGAATGAATTGTTAAGACTTCCGAAGCTCTTTCCAAATGTCGGTTCTCAAAAAAAAGAGGATTGTTCGTGCATCTTATTCAAGAATTTTGTCTTTTTTTTTTTTTTCGAGTTCTCTTTTATTTTGAGCCTTTCCTTTTTGGCAGTTTTGTTTTCATGCCTTTGAGTTGGATTGTCAGGCTCTAGGTGTTAGAGTGAGTTCAGGTCTCCATATTGGGTCTGTGGAAAGACTGATTTATGAAATATATCACCGGAATATTTTGCTAGCTCACTGTTTTCCACTTCTGTGCCTTGAGTCCCCGTGTACTGCGCACTTTACTGTATTCTTTTTATTGAATCACGTCAGCTTATTAATGAGAATGACAGCTGTGTCAGAGTGGAGTGTTTCCCACCACTTCTCCTTTAACGCTGATTTTGGTGGAAGTTAGCCGGAGCTAGCTGTTTTAAGATTTAACATTCAAATCTAAGCATTCCCTCCAAAGCCAGGCCTCAAAACGGACGCCGCATGCCAGTGCAAGAAGCAGAGCATTCTTTTGTATGTATTTTTACCCTGATTGGTCAAGGCAGGGGTGGGACAGGTGGGACCCCACACCCCACCCCACGGCCTGTCTAATCCAGCCCACCAAATGAGTTTAGAATCCGTGTACTAAATTAAAATGGTCTTGTGGTCTGTAATTGATGTGAGATAATTGAAAAAAGAGCTAGACTCGGTTATTCCACGAGGGGGTTGGAATAGAGCAATAAATAAATAAATTCAGGGTCATAAACTCAGCTAGCTAAACTGTAACCATGCCTCTTACAGAAGAAAAGTGGACAGGGACTTGTTTCTTCACGGAAACAAGTGGAAAATCAGTGTGTTTAACTTCAGTGGTCAAAGGCCATAGCGGTGATGATCGAGTAGCATATTCGACTCATCATGTATCCCAAGGGGAAACAGACACCGGAGCTTTTTTGATCACCAACTGGAGAAATTGCCGACGTCTCCTGTTCTGGACCTTTTAATATTTTTCTGTTCTAATCCATCTATTTTATTCGTGTTAGGAAAATAGTACGTGCAGTTCAAGGTGACTCAAGGAACATAACTGGGGAATATACTGTAGGAGTAGATGGATGGAACTCTCTAGAAAATCTTCATCTAGAAAAGCTCAAGAAGTCTCCTTGTGAAATTTCCAATCATTAAACTGCTAGATGCTTGCACTGTATTTCTTAAAAAATAAACTTAAAAAAAAAATAATCTTAGTACATGTAGGTAGTGTTAGGACGAACATCTCCACCTGCATTACAGGCTAGTTTACTATCCTAGGAAAATAAAGAGATAATAGTACCTATAGTAAAATAGTTCCGTGTGTGTATTTAGGATCTGTAACTGCTATTAGAAAGCCACGGTATGCATGCAGGGAATTATCTGGGAGGTGAGCAAGTCCTGCCTCTAAGACATGCTAATTCACCTCTGCTCTCTTTAAAGGTTAAGCTGTGGTACGACAAAGTGGGACACCAACTCATCGTCACCATTTTGGGCGCCAAAGACCTGCTCGCTCGAGAGGATGGCCGTCCCAGGAACCCCTACGTCAAAATTTACTTCCTTCCTGACAGAAGGTGCAAAGAGTTCCTGGGCTCCTGTCCCAGGAATTTGTCGCGTTATATTTGTAGCAATATATTTATGCTAAAATACCATTTATATCTTCTCTTCATCTCAGTGATCAGTATGGACAGTGGTCCAGTCGCAGGGCTTATTGAAGCAAATCCGAATCGCAAATGTTATCCGTAATGTGTAGTAAATAATCCAGCGCAATGTTACACAAGGGAAACGGGGGCAAGGCAGGAAACCCAAAATCCGAAAACCATGGACTCACTGGAAACAAGACAAACGAAGGAGTTTAAACATGCTGAATCTGGAAATAATAAACAGATGAACAGGACAACATGTTCCTTTTCTCTCCTACTGTTTTTAATCCTTATATAACTGGAGAAGTCAGTAGAAATGAACAGCAGCATGGATATGATGTTTTGCACGTTAAGATGTTAAACTGTATCCATGTTTTAATTCCCGTTCAGTGATAAAAGCAAGAGAAGGACGAAAACAGTGAAGAAGTCGCTAGAACCTAAGTGGACCCAGACGTTCATGTACTCGCCCGTGCACAGGCGTGAGTTCAGGGAGCGAATGCTGGAGATCACGCTGTGGGACCAGGCACGGGTTCGAGAGGAGGAGAGCGAGTTCCTTGGAGAGGTGAGTAGAGGGTAAGGGACTGGTATGAGGGTAGGGTATAAGGGTATAAGGGTAAGGGTAAGGTCTGAGGGAAGGGAATAAAGGTAGGGAATGAGGGTACTGTATAAGGATAAGCTATAGGAAAGGGTACACAAATGAAGTATAAGTGTAGGGTATAAGGGTACAGTATGAGAGTACAGTATGAGCATTTGGTCTGAGCCATTAAGTTATGGTATGAAGGTAGACAGTATGGGGACAGTATGAGGGTATGGAATAATAGTAGAGTATTAAGGTACAGTACGAAGGTAGGGTATGAGGACAGTATAATAGACTGTATGGGGACCGTATGAGGGTATAGAAAGAGGATAGTGTATGAGGATACTGTATGAGGGTATGGTATAGATATATGCTATGAGGGTGGGGTATGAGGGTACACTTCAGGGTATGGCATCAGGTATAGGGTATGAAGGTTCAGTAGGATGATACATTATGAGAGTGTGATATGAAGGTATGATAAGAGAGTATGTTATAATGGTATGTATGAGGGATCTGATGAAAGGAGTGACAGGACACATGGTGTAAATGGTTGTGTGTGTGTGTGTGTGTGTGTAGATTTTAATAGAGCTGGAGACGGCCCTGCTGGATGATCAGCCTCACTGGTATAAACTCCAAACGCATGACATTTCCTCCATGCCGCTGCCGAACCCTTCACCGTACCT
>NC_071278.1:1390011-1402511 GCF_023375685.1 Ictalurus furcatus
GCACTACGATATTCGAAAGAGGGCAAAATAACGGCGTTACAGAAACTGGAAAATGATTGAACGTGTCAAGAGGAAGAGTCTCAAAAGTCAGGCCAAGCATCATGGACAAACAGAATGAGGAAGACGGATCAGAGACGACTCAGAACACTTCACTCTTCTGTCTGTAGAGGTCCAGAATACTAGCACTTCCCAGTTCTTGTGTACGTGTTGGTTCTGAGCTTTTGTTCCACGCTGACTGCCTTATTGCCATGTTATCGGACCCTCGCCTTGTTTATTGGATTACTCGTCGGATTAACCCTTGGCCTTGCTGTTTATAGTTGTCTTGACCTTGATTTTAGACAACGTTTTGGATCCTCGTCCTCGTTCTCGTCCTCGTTTTGGATCTACGACTTCCCGCAGAACTGAATTGAGCAACTCTAAAACAATGTCATGAACGTCACAAAGATAAAATTCAGAAATATATATTTTAAATCAAATTCCAGTGTGTGAAGCTGTAAGGAGCATACAGCCTGGAGGCCTGAGCACTGTGGAGAAAGAAATGCAGTCCCACATCTGGGTGGGTTTATGTTTGGAAGAAGCCAAAGATGCCTTCAAATCCTAATTTCTACGGCCAACTGTTAATTACAGTGGAGATCCGTGATGGTTTGGAGCACCATCTTGTGGACATTTTTTAGGTCCAGTGTTTGCTTTTCATGGCCGTCAGCCACCGGTGCAAACATGCTTTACTGATGATGTTCCTGTAGTCTATTATAGACTGGAGCTTGGATTGGTTTGATGAACATCAGGATGAAGTTAAGCAGCCTTCTGGCACGTTCTGGAACTGCCAAGTTGATCTCCACCTTCTTAATCCCCGAAAGACTTGGAATGTTTTCTACTTTCAAAAGGGTCCAACATCCCACCTCAAACCATTCAGGACTTGTAGGACATCGTTCCAAGAAGGAATAACGCTCTTCTAGAGGCAAAGAGACGTCTTGCTCTTTATCTCATCACACCCGTATGTGCTTGTTGAACATCGCATTCCAGATTTATTCTCCTGTGCTGTTATAATGCGCTCCACTCTCTCTTCTGGGAAGGCTTTCCACTGGATTTTGGGGCGTGGCCGTGGGGATTTGTCGTCATTCAGCTACAAGAGCGTTAGTGTTGTTGAGGTCAGGAACTGGAGTTGGGACGTCCAGGAGGCTCCAGTTCATCCCAAAAGTGTTCAGCAGGGTTGAGGTCAGGGCTCTGTGCAGGACACTCGAGTTACCTTCGACCTTCTGCCAACCTTCACACACCACGTCTTCATGGAGCTCGCTTTGTGCACAGAGGAACAGGTTTGGGTCTCTTAGTTCCAGTGAAGGGTTAATTGTAAAGCTACATTCTATACAATTGTGTGCTTCTAGCTTTGTGGTAATAGTTTGGAAAAAGACCCACATATGGGTGTGATGGTCAAGGGTCCACATACTTTTGGCCATATAGTGTATATTGCTATGCGTTTACGTTATTTTGTCCACTCCCCTGCACGATGTGGGGAACAGAAAATGGAAATCAAGAACGTGGGACTGATTTTGTCGCTGTGATGGTAACAGGTCACATGTTCAGCGAGTGTAGGATATGTAGCCTTTATTTAACCTGTATTAAACATGCTGAAACTGCTGAGGTCTTAACATCCACCCCTGATCCAAACTATAATCCACATTTCTGTTCGGAAAAATCCGAGCATTGACCCGCAGCAGCTAAGGATAAGAGAATCATATATTAAATTGTAATATATATATATATATATATATATATATATATATATATATATATATATATATATATATATATATATATAAAATAACCAGACAGACGAACTCTTAATTAGTTAGTCTATCTTTTACTTTAATCTTAAAACTCATTTAAAGTTTGTAACTGGAGCTTAAAGACCACCTTCCGGGGTAAATTTCCTTAGTTCAAGACAATGTTGCTGTAAATAATAGCTATAAATGTTCTTCTATACAAAAAAAAAAAAAACGCCTAAAGGGGTTAGTCTACTGGAGCCGTGTGACGTCTCAGTTTCATCCCTTTCTCCCTTGTTTACTTCATTCATCAGTCATCTTTTCATCAGGTCTCTCTGTCTTCACTCTGGTGTCATCTGTTCTCTTTTTTCCCTGCGACCATAGAAACTCAGTCACTCACCCTCATCGAGTCCGAACCAGATATCACACCATCGATACGCCTTTCCAGGACCACAGGTACATTTTAGCTGAGAGTTACTGACAGGATGGATAGCGACGCCCCCCCCCACCTCCCCCCTCCCCCACCTGCTTTTAGACGATTGACTGGCATTTTGTCAACAGGAGGTATCTCTGAATCGGTTTTACTGAGCGAGAACGTTCCTCGTATTCGGAATCGGGTTATTCAGGTATTCAGAGAAAACATACCCTTGGGTTTTGAAGGATAAGCTGACCAAGCGTCCACCTCCTACACTTACAGCTCACTTTAACTCATCGTTTCATCTACAAACAGTTTAGTCCCTGAGATACGCCACAGCTCCTCTGTCTCCTCCATGTCATATTTGTGTATTTAATATTGACCATGAATGACATCCCGTAATGTGTCCGAGTCTTTTTACAGCCAAAACATACATTTCAGCATGACATATCATGGTTACATCAAACTCCTCAAATCATAAGGAAAGGTAAAGATGCTAGAACGCCCCACTAACCCCGCCCACACCCTGACCCTTCAGAACTTCTCATGGGAATCGTTACAAGTTTGTTCACTTTATTACATTTTTTTTTTTGTTACATTTTTGCAATTTTTTTTAAACGTTATCAAACACTTTGTTAGGTAAATGCTACCCAACCTGCCTTTATGACAAAACATTAAAAATATTTTTACTCCCGTCCTTCGTGTGTGTAATTAGAGGAAGCTGACGCTGTTCTTGTGTGTGTGTGTGTGTGTGTGTGTGTGTGTGTGTGTGACCCTTGCAGTCTCATGTACCCTATCTATCGGGAAGACGCACTGAAGCTGTTACGCACAGCTAAGACGACCCGAAGCTACTCGGACAGGGCTTATGGTAGTTCGGAGAGGTAGCTAAACCACGGCGGTTGTGTGTTTTAGTGTTTTTGGATAGTTGTGTCGATTAGAGTAGCTTGTGGTGCCTACTGTTTGGACAGTTTACATTAGGATATGTTATTAGAGAGCTTTTGTACCGGGTGAGGAGAGAAAATGGCCATGCCTTTTCTAATGGCATTGTGTGAATGTAAAGGTCCGGCAAGTATGATTCATTTGATTTATTTAAGCGTGTTAAATTCTTGAGAAACCTCAGCGTCGCCTCACGTCTTGGAGGATACGCTGGAAACGAGAAGCGAAAGGCTCTCTTACTTTGCTTCTTCATCTTCAGACTTCTCAAACGTGTGATATAAACAATAACCAAGCAGCGTGCTCCTGTTCTCACTTCCTGTACGCCTCTCTGTTTCCTCTCGCTTAAAAAAAAACAACGCAAAGGAGCGTACGCTCGTCTGTCCCGAAGATGACGGATACAAAGCGCTGACACTGGAGACTCCTTCCATAAATCTTATGAATAAAACTCTCTTACAGAAAACGTCACCATGCCAACGATTACACGTTTTCTTCAATCCGTTTTGGAACGAGAGCATTAATATTAATATAAACCTGCGCTAGTGCCAGAGCTGCTGTTATAGAAAATTAATCAACGCCTTCTGACCAAATGCAACAGCTATTTAATTACCTTCAGAAGCAGAATTCCGAGGGTTTAAACAAATAAAGAAAGAAAGTATTTCTACGTCATATTCCACAGCGCGTTTATGGTAAAATAAAGATGTCACAGCGACAAGCGCAACAATATCTTGTAATAAATGGATTAACCGCGGCGAGCTTTCCTAGATAATCAACACTTCCTGGTTGATCCATGAGTCGTAGGTCGTAGGTCATACTTACTGGACCTTTAAACACATATAATTAACCGTGGCCGTATTCTCTCGCTCTGTAACTTTCCGAGACGTCGTTGTGGTTGAGTTGAGTTGTTCTCCCTGTCTCAAGCGTGGACCTGATCCTGCCTTTGAGTTCAGCACCAGAGTGGGATAGATTAGGCGGTCTCTTTAGCTCCACCCTCAGGGCGGCGTCTTCAGCATCAGTGTCTGAACCACGGAGGTCTTGTGTCGCTTTATTTAAAAATAACACCTCGTTGGCTGAGATTTACTGATCTCAATCTTCACGCTGCTGCTGTGTGTCCCAGTGTTCATGTCACATACCGGTATTCCCTTAAACAGGTTTAAGCTGCAGTAGTAGTAGTATCAGTATTAGTAGTATTAATAGTGTCAGTAGTGTTAACAGTAGTAGTAGTAGTGCTGTGTGTAGGTTTGTCTCACTGTGTGTGTTGTTTTATGGTCAGGAGGATGAAGCGAGATAGGCGAATGTCGGTCTACAGCGACTCGTATGAATCGCCTGAGAGGTAAAACAGTAGAACTTTAGCGGAAAATGTTTTTTTTGACCCGCTTTAATCAGGCTCAGAAGATTGTTCTGGTCCAAAGAGACTACGAGTGACATTAAATATCTTGGCATTTCTCTATATCGTAATAATCACCTAATCTTCTTGTGTTTTTGAACAAAACAGAAATAAATATATATCCATGTTATGTAAATCTCTTGTCATCAGGTGACATTAACCAAAAACAAACCTCCTTTGAGCATCACTACGGCAGTATGTGGCGTGTCTGAGGTCCTAGATTCTTCCTAGACGTTAAGCCCCAGAGTCAGAAATCGAACTCAAGCTAGTTAACTAAGGAACTGCAGTAATGCTAGCCAACAAGTCCGTCAGGTTTTATGTTAGCTGCCTAGACGTCCGGACGACAGATTAAACACCAAACCGAGTGAACATCAAAGCGGGGACGTCTACAGGACCAGAACATATCGCTAGAATAAAAGCCTCAACTCCGTCTGCCATATTTTTCATGCATCTTGTTTCTGGTGATCAGAATATTCAGACACGCTATCTTACAATGACATAAAATCATATTTATATTATATTATATTATATTTTAGCAATGCACCAACGACAGCTAGTCAGTCTCCTTCTCTAATAATATACTGTATTATATAGTTGATTATTAGCACGTGTTGTAGAGAGAACGCTCCTTCACAAGATGATCTTACGTGTAAACATGGAATGGATTAAATTCTACAAAGGTGTGGGAAGTGAGAAGCTGTAGTTTAGTCGTCTTCATGGTGCGTTCGTTCATTTCCGACCTTCATTTCATTCTCATTCTCTTTGCCTCCTCCACATAAAGACATTACAATGGTCCCAATCACGTTCCCTCGCCGTGGCCCGATCACGTCATGAACGGATCCTCGGACGATTACAGGTAAGTCAGTCACCATCTGTTTGTTGTTTCTTTACATCAGGGGTGTCAAAACACAAAGTTTAGCCACCGAGAACGCGTCAACAATTCTTCTTTTTTCATTTATCTGAAAGATATACTCCGAACACACACGGAAAACGCACGTTTCGCCTATAAGAAACGTCAACACGCTGAAATTCATTACCAGATTGTGCTTTTATACACACCATGAGGGCCAAAAGTCTGACAGCACTAGTGAAAATACTAATTTAATACGACGTATTTTACAGACAACAAACTTGAGTGAAAGGTAGAATCTTTAAAATGTTCACGTGAGTTTTAGAGTTCATCAGTATTTGGTCCGTCCCCCTTTTTTTTTTTGCTGTAACGACCGCGTGCGCTCGAGCTCACGGACGCCACATTTTTGTGCTAAACCTTATGATCAGTTTAAAACAAATAAAAAATCGAATTCATCATCTGATCACACGCTTCGATAGAAGAGATTAGACACGAGGAAAAATCTGACCTTGTGTACAAAGCAGTTAGCATGGTCACTATCGTACATCTGCTTACTTTTAAACATGGACCTGGAAATCGTGGAGAATCTTCACTATTAAATATAATCTGCATTGTAATTGCAGACTTTTGGACCCCGATGTATACTGTATATATTAAATATATATATAGAAAAAAAACATTACGACCTGGAACTGAAATAAGCTTCGTTTGGATCGTGAATCTTAAATAATATTGACCCGATTACTGTCAAAAATGACTTCTTAGTAAGTGAAAATATATTTGAATATAGTCCGATTTATCTTGTATTTCCTATTATAATATTACAATAAAATATAAGATTATTCAAAGTATTTCCAGACTTATTTAACCAATAGTCTTGTTCTGTTGCCAAATAATAATAATAAATATTATTAGTATTATAGTATTTATCTGTAGAAAGTAGCAGAGTCATCTGTAAAGCCGATAAGTGTGTATAAATCAGTCCGAGTAGTAGTGTTTGATTTATAATAATCTCATAATAAGGAATATTAGATCAGTTTGCTCTTTTTCACTTGATAAGATATCAGTGTTTTTTTTATTATAATTATTTTTATTCCAGTGTGAAATGAGTTCTTTTGGAAGCAGATGTGATTACAGGGTCAATACCACATTTCGTCAGTCTCTGTATTTACAGTGCTCTATTTTGCCCCCTGGTGGAATAACAGAGCACTTTGTTTTCCAGATTTTTCAGTTGATGAGTAGTCCACATGACGATTATAATTTAGCGCGCGGATTCTAAATTCCTCCGGCGTGCCGGATTAGAGCCGGATTAGGGCCGTACGTTTGACACCTCTGCTTTACATCAGCTCGTCATTCTGTCACACTCACACACTTTTAATCCATCTTTCCACCATTTTGTGAGATGTTAACACCGAGCTTGGTCTCTACATTAGGAACTGTCCCAAGATCGAAATCGAGCCTTCAACAGACGCAGAAAGGTATCAGATATCTACAGCATTTCAACAAACGTGTTTCCTCTTACAAATGGCTGAACATTTCTGTCACGGAGGAAGTAAAGATTAGCAGTACTGTAACTGAACGACGTTAACAGGAGTGTTTTTTTTATTATATTTTATTTATATTTTGCTCCAGAGAGGATCATATACCAGAGTTTCCAGTTAGCCACGAGCCATTTGAGGAGGATTTGAGGTAATACTGTAGTAAAGTAGGACTAGTGTTGCATTACAGTAGATTTACAGTAAAAAGTAGCGCTAAAACATGCTTATTGCTTTCTCTCTACACTTTAAAATGGTGACATGACCTTCCCCCTCCCCCCTCCCTCTACAGGTGCTCTGCGTTTTGTTTGCTAACGCCTCTTCCTTTGTTCTTTTTCTGTTTCGCCTGTAATCATTTTTTTTGTTCTCGTCACAGAGCTGCGACGTCGCGGCTTTCGCACGTACTTCCTGTAAACGTTGTTTTCACAGGAGCGTGGCTCGCGTAAACGTTCCAGAACTGTGACCCTGCGTTTCCGTGCCATAAGCAGCCGTGTTTGATTAACGTTTCCGCAGGTACGCTCGTGCCACCGTGGACAGGCATTACAGGTCGAGGTCGGCCGACCAGCGCCCGATGATGGAGAGACAGTTCTACACGCGCTCGCGCTCGTCCGAGCGTCCTGAACCGTCCTACATGAGGTCCATGCCGTCTTTACCCTCCAGGAGATCCGCCCCTCCCTCTCCTGCCTTAACGAGGTGATCCTGACCAATCACGGCGACTAACTCCAAGCCATGCCCCACCCATGTTTTTTAATCGTTTACAGTGCTGTCTTTGATTTTGTGTGGATCTGTAGACTAGAAACGTGGTGGTGGTTGTTTCCAAACTAACGTCTGTTTTGGTTCTTTTCTTTTTCGAAAGACACACTACTTATATTCTCACGGGATATAATGGTGTGAACCCTGGCATCCTGTATTTTGCTTCTTTTTCTTTTTCTTTCTATGTTAATTTGAATGTACTAACATTATCATTTGTTGTTGAACAGCATCCCGTTTTAGTTTTACGGCCCGTCGGCTGTGCTAACGTTGCTAAAGGATGTCCGCGGCTTCTTACTTTCCTCCTCGGAGCCATTTCCCCGGGCTGTGTTTAATATCGCTCCTGTTTCCCGCTTCATAACTCCTTCTGAGACGGTTCCGAGACGGTTCTGAATAAAGTCGTGTCTTTGTGAGATGTTTAGTCTCATGTCGCTAAATCCTACCGATCTCGTGTTGCTCGATCGCTGGAGATTATCCGACGAGGCGACAAGCAGACGTAATCGAATGCTCAGAAGGTGCTATGAAGATTGTTTATTGTTTATTTAACGTGCATTTTTTAGCTCGTGACTCAAGTTCGCAGCTAAAATGCACTCGACTGCGACATATTTACCACCGCATGCACCGATCTGGTCAAATATGTGGAGTCTCCGGCAGAACTGCGGGGTAGAGTACTCTGTGACCTGTGTTACTTAATGTGCCTTGAGTTATTCTTTTTCTTTTGATAAAGTTTATTAAATACAAAAGTTTTATTTTGTCTGTAACACCTTTTTTCCACGACGAACTAGACGAATGAGTTCCCTGCAGGTAAAAACCTCTTAACTGTCGGTAAATCTCTCAAATATTTCCTCTTATTTCTTTCTATTATTATAAAATGGCTGACTTTTTAAAAAAAAAGAAACTATATCTAGACGTTCCGATTCACTCTGAGTCATCTTATTAATTTTTTTAATGAGAAAGCTGTATCTAGGTATGACATCCAGATGTCCTGTGAGCCTAAAATGTGCTAATAATGAGAAATATTGGACAGATTTGCCTTTCGTTAAGGTGTGTGCACTTGCTAAGATTGATTTATTTATTTATTTTTGCCGTGTGTTTATTAATGTTTATATTTGAACCCAACCTGTGCCAAAACTGATTCATTTTGCTACGCGTACATGAAACGTTTTTTTTTTTTGTTTGTTTGTTTGTTCGTAATGTAAATATAAATCAAGGTTCTGCTACATATGCGTATGTCTTAAATGTTCCCTGCTTTACCCCCAAATTTCATTTGATTTATTTTCTCCTATCTATCTATCCGATCTATTTTCTCTCTATCTTTTTTTCCTCCTGACTCTCTCCGTCGTCTCTCTGCCCCAGCTGCCGCGCCGCGTGAAGTCTGAGCTCGTCACTGGTGTGACCGCTCGCTTTTGTTTCAATAACGTTATTAAAACTCTCGTTTGTGCTTCAGGGCGAATCCTCGGGCCGGATCGGTCCAAACGAGTCCCTCGGGCACGCCGGCGTCCGCCCGGAGAGGTCGGCAGCTGCCGCAGGTCCCTCCGAAGGGCTCCGTCGACAGAAGTGAGTAGTTTTTTACATTTCCCGTTAACTGACATGCCTCAGAGTGAACCCGATGATCTGGTTCTGATCCATGATTTGAGCCACAAACGCAGAATACGCAGCTGTTTGTGGTCCTGGAGCGATGTGTTACTGTAGTGAGTGTTTTGTTCTTCACCCCGTCTTTTCCCAGATGGTGGCGAGGGCGTGGCAGAGCCTTACGAAGGTGTGTAGTGTGTACGTCTGTGTGTCCCCGTCGACTCCCGCAGCTTTTACCGGCCTCTAGAGCCGCGTCCCTGTACCGTGTTCGTTGTTTTCCGCAAGTCTTGCGGGTTCTTTTTTTTTTTTTTTTTTTTCTCGTTCTGCTTCTTTAAAGTCTTGTTTAAAACATACAGTATGTGTTTGCTCCGCTCTGTCATCCTCCCTTCTCTTACTGGCTGAACGCTTTCTGTGTGTTGGTTTTCTTTCATTCCTGAAATAAATCTGGTCTTGTGTAGAAAGAAAGAAAGAAGGATGATTTGAAGAAGAAAGACAATGAAGTATGGAAGAGAGAAAGAGGACGTGAGAAAGCTGGAGAAATGGAAGAAAGAAATAAGAAAGAAAGGAACGAGGGTCGAAAATAAAAACGTAAGCCGGGAGGAAGGATAGAAAAAGAAGAATAAAAAGTATCAGAGGAGAGGGATGAAGTGAAAGAGGGAAAAGAAAGAGGAGAAAGGAAAGTAGGCGGGATTTATAGTATGCACATGCGCGGTGTGAGTTTTAACAAAGCCGCTGATTGGTCAGCAGTGTGACATCACAAACTGGCTGTTGGAATACTTTTAATAATTATTTTAGTCAATAATCATACTTGTGTGTGTGTGTGTGTGTGTATGTGTGTGTGCACGTGTGTGTGTGTGTGTGTGTGTGTGAGTGTCGATTAAAACGCAGATTTTGACATTCTTCTTTTCTGATCTCTCGTTGTGATTGGTGCAAAGCCTCTGTCAATGAAGTTGCAGCAGTATCTGTGGCTCCGCCCCTCGGACAGCCCCCTGCCCCGCCCCCAATAACACAGACAACACCTGGTAAACCTTTATAAGCAATATCAGAGTAGACGATCTGCTGAATGTGTATGTTGTTACGTTTTGAACCTGTGAACCACAACGTGTTAGTGCGGTTTGGGGTCATAGGTCATGCTAATTGCTAATGCTTAGCATGGGTTAGCGTGTCGAGCTTTTATACGTAGAGGCTAATGGAAAGCGCCCCCTAGAGCACGCAGTAGTCCAGTGCATAGTGAGTAACTAATATCAGTCTATCTAGGATCCGTTTGTTATTTTTTTTCTCATTGTTCAAACTCTTTTCCTTTCTGTTTCTTCATCCTGCGTCCCGCGTTCTCGTTCACGGGTGAAGTGCCTCCGTCCTGCGCACACACTCCAGCCGGTAATCATGCTTCACATGACATGTTTCCATGATTTTACAGCAAACAGTCCTGTAGCGTTACCGCAATCGCCACGTAGTGATCACGTATCAGAAATGCTGTAAAAGTAGATGTTATTAAAAAGTAATCAGAAAAGTTACGATTTTACAAAAAAAAGCTACTGAAAAAATTACATTTTGCAAAAGTTACGGTACTGTAGTAGATTTCACTAAATAAATAATAAATGAATCAATTTAGCCAGAAAAGTTACTTCCAAACTTTAAAAGGTTTGTGTTCCAAGTAGATTTTAGAAAATCAGAAGTGGATTTATATGAATCTTCATGTTTGTAGTTGTAGCACTTCATTATCTTCCATCCCTCTGGTTTTTCATTGTTGCTTTTTTATGGTTTTTATTATCCTTTTTTTTTCAATCTGCTTCCGTCATTTTCATCACCAAAGCTCCAATGGGGGTGGAGCCTCCAGCGCCACCCCCTGCACCAGACCCTGTCTCTGAACCAGACCCCGCCCCTTCGTTGCCTCTTGAACCTGTCATTTCACTTTCATCTGGATCAGCTCCGCCTCCAGCTCTGCCTCCAGCTCCGCCTCCAGCTCCGCCTCCAGCTCCGCCTCCCCCGGTGCCAGGTGTGTCACTAGTGTGTGATTAGTGATCCATCCACTCCTTTTTTTATCCGCAGCAGTTTTTGGAAGACGGACGGAAATGGAAACGTTATACAGGAAATGAGATGAAGGGTGGCGGAAACCGATTTTTGGCTACATTTTAATCTGCAGAAATACAACCCCGAGTCCAAAAAACTTGGGACTCGTATGTTATTCACAATAGGACATAGAAAACATATTAAATATTTAAACTGAGGAAATGTTCCATTGTGAGAAAAAAATAAGGTCATTTTGAATTTGATGGACGCAACACGTCTCAAAAAAGTTGGGACAGGGCAACAACAGGCTGGAAAAGTAAGTGTTAGTAAAAAGAAACAGCATGCTGCGGCCATTAAATTCCAAATGACCTTATTTTTTCTTCTTAAAATGGTACGCTTCCTCAGTTTAAACATTTGATATGTTTTCTATGCTCTATTGTGAATAACGTACGGGTTTATGAGATTTGCAAATCATTGCATTCTGTTTTTATTTACGTTTTACACAGCGTCCCAACTTTTTTGGAATTGGGATTGTGCTTTTGAGCTCATGGAGGCGTACACCGATGTTTTTGTGACATACTGTTTGGTACATTAGCAAACACAAGTGTGTGTATCATTTCCTCTATCGCTCTGTCTGTGTGTGTATGTGTGTGTGTGTGTGTGTGTGTGTGTGTGTGTACAAATTCAATCATTGTAATCATGCAAAATACACACTGTCTCTTACTCTTTTATGCATGTCAGAGTGAGGATTTAAGAAGTGTGTGTGTGTGTGAGAGAGAGAGGAAGAGAGAGAGTGTGTGTGTGTGGTTGCTGTGGCGTGTCATTGTGATGCCTCGTTTGTGCCTTTAACATTGACGTGTGTGTGTGTGTGTGTGTGTGTGTTCTCATCATGTTAAGAAATTGAGGAAAAGCCTATGGCTCCCCCACCTGTCAACGGGCGGAAAGGCAAGTGCACCCTGTGTGTGTGTGTGTGTGTTATAGACTAGTGTGAGCCTCATATCCATGTACAGAACTGTAAAGGATCTAATAACAGCTTCATTAGTAAACATGGCTGCTGTAAGGGTCTGGTAGGGTTTTTCTCAGGCAGATAATCAATAATCCCCCGCACGTGTAATCAGTCCCAGTTTGTTTTGTGATCGTCGCGGCCGTAAACGCTGGATTTTGCTGCGGCTTTTTTCAAAATTTGAGTTTTTTTGTGTTGTTTTTTTTTTCCAGAAAACTACTTGAATCTGCAAAATCGCGATCGCACTGAATAGTTTCGCTCTTTGGCAGTGATGTTTGTTGGTAA
>NC_071278.1:1407511-1467511 GCF_023375685.1 Ictalurus furcatus
AATCAGAGAAAATAATTAGTGTGAGTGTTTTTGCTCCAGAGAATAGTTTTGTTCTGCTGAGACGTGGTGAACTCCTTCTCTGGTATCAGCGCTGGTGCTCCTGACGTTCCTAGTTTCTTTGCCACGTCCTAGAACTCCCCATTTTCTTCCTGGATGATCTCGATAGAAGTTTCGGCATCAGATCTTGAGATGATCTTGAGATGACATTGAGATGATCTTGAGATGATCTTGAGATGATATTGAGATGATCTTGAGATGACATTGAGATGATCTTGAGATGATCTTGAGATGACATTGAGATGATCTTGAGATGATCTTGAGATGATCTTGAGATGATCTTGAGATGATCTTGATGATCTTGTTTTCAGTTTTGAGACTGTAGTTTTGAGCAAAGAAACACGATAAATGATCTCACAGTGTGCTTTTTTAAGAGTATTGTTGATCCAGAACCTCGGCTGTGCTCATTTTATTCTCATTATTAGTAATACGTTTGCTGTAGACCAGGAGATGAAACCTGAGAGTGCTTTGAGTGCAGCTCTGGCAGAAGCGGTGCTGCTCAGCCGCAGTCTGTCTCGTCTACTCCACTCCGTGTTTCCGTGGGCTTTTAACCTTTAATATTAGTAGGAGAACAAACAGCTCCAGAGAGAACACGACTCTAGTCTCTATCCATCCAGCGAACTCTATTTAGAATGTAAAAAGTCACAAATGTCCGTGTGTTTCAGCGATATTCATCATTTCTAATGTTTTTCCCCTACAGGTTCTCTAAAGGATCCATCCAGGGTATGTACATTTCTCACCAACCACCAAAAATGATTTCATATGACGTGTGCACGTCACCGTGTCTTCGAACAATGTTTACAAACAGGAAGTACTTTCAAAAGTATACACATACCGTATGACGACATTGTGACGGTGGTACGGTTTCTATAGTAACAGCTCATACACAAGGACCTACAGTATGTGGTGGAGGCACCAAGTACAGGGAACATACACAAAAACACATAACGGTTGATACGACAGCGGTTTCTGTGAGGCGAACAGCGTTTATTTAACACGTTTACAGAGGAGAACGGGGTTTATTTAACACGTTTACAGAGGCGAACGGCGTTTATTTAACACGTTTACAGAGGAGAACGGCGTTTATTTAACACGTTTACAGAGGAGAACGGCGTTTATTTAACACGTTTACAGAGGAGAACGGGGTTTATTTAACACGTTTACAGAGGAGAACGGCGTTTATTTAACACGTTTACAGAGGAGAACGGCGTTTATTTAACACGTTTACAGAGGAGAACGGCGTTTATTTAACACGTTTACAGAGGAGAACGGCGTTTATTTAACACGTTTACAGAGGCGAACGGCGTTTATTTAACACGTTTACAGAGGAGAACGGGGTTTATTTAACACGTTTACAGAGGCGAACGGCGTTTATTTAACACGTTTACAGAGGAGAACGGCGTTTATTTAACACGTTTACAGAGGAGAACGGCGTTTATTTAACACGTTTACAGAGGAGAACGGCGTTTATTTAACACGTTTACAGAGGAGAACGGCGTTTATTTAACACGTTTACAGAGGAGAACGGCGTTTATTTAACACGTTTACAGAGGAGAACGGCGTTTATTTAACACGTTTACAGAGGCGAACGGCGTTTATTTAACACGTTTACAGAGGAGAACGGGTTTATTTAACACGTTTACAGAGGAGAACGGCGTTTATTTAACACGTTTACAGAGGAGAACGGGTTTATTTAACACGTTTACAGAGGAGAACGGGTTTATTTAACACGTTTACAGAGGAGAACGGCGTTTATTTAACACGTTTACAGAGGAGAACGGGGTTTATTCAACACGTTTACAGAGGAGAACGGCGTTTATTTAACACGTTTACAGAGGAGAACGGCGTTTATTTAACACGTTTACAGAGGAGAACGGCGTTTATTTAACACGTTTACAGAGGGGAACGGCGTTTATTTAACACGTTTACAGAGGAGAACGGCGTTTATTTAACACGTTTACAGAGGCGAACGGCGTTTATTTAACACGTTTACAGAGGAGAACGGCGTTTATTTAACACGTTTACAGAGGAGAACGGCGTTTATTTAACACGTTTACAGAGGAGAACGGCGTTTATTTAACACGTTTACAGAGGAGAACGGCGTTTATTTAACACGTTTACAGAGGGGAACGGCGTTTATTTAACACGTTTACAGAGGGGAACGGCGTTTATTT
This sequence comes from Ictalurus furcatus, assembly GCF_023375685.1. Taxonomy (NCBI): domain Eukaryota; kingdom Metazoa; phylum Chordata; class Actinopteri; order Siluriformes; family Ictaluridae; genus Ictalurus; species Ictalurus furcatus. Next base: position 1,409,743 of record NC_071278.1, read on the forward strand.
AACACGTTTACAGAGGAGAACGGCGTTTATTTAACACGTTTACAGAGGGGAACGGCGTTTATTTAACACGTTTACAGAGGGGAACGGCGTTTATTTAACACGTTTACAGAGGGGAACGGCGTTTATTTAACACGTTTACAGAGGGGAACGGCGTTTATTTAACACGTTTACAGAGGAGAACGGCGTTTATTTAACACGTTTACAGAGGAGAACGGCGTTTATTTAACACGTTTACAGAGGAGAACGGCGTTTATTTAACACGTTTACAGAGGAGAACGGCGTTTATTTAACACGTTTACAGAGGAGAACGGCGTTTATTTAACACGTTTACAGAGGAGAACGGCGTTTATTCAACACGTTTACAGAGGAGAACGGCGTTTATTTAACACGTTTACAGAGGAGAACGTGGCTTTAGGTTTTCTGACGTCTTCAGGACAGAGGGGTTTTAAATGAAATTCACGTGAGAGAAAAGGAGATTAACTTTTCAGCTTTGCTGACGTTCTGCAGCGTTAAATGTAACTATAACCGGATAAAAAGTACGATGTGATGTTCTTTCGTGAATAAAAATGTCCCAGCGCTTCTGGACATGCGGTTATGGGAGAATAATCCGCAGTGGGATGGTGTGATGAGAAGGAGGGACCGCGTCCAGCTCAGAGTTGATTATTTTCCTCTGACAGCGTGCCACAGAGTGTGTTATTTTTCACGTATTGTGTTCGAGTGATTGTGTCGTTATGTTGTCCTCCACAGCGGGGAATGGACAGCCTGTCTATGAAGTCCTCGGACAGCGATGTTAGTGACGTGTCCGCCATGTCCAGCGCGTCTCGGCTTAGCAGCGCAAGCTACATGTCCGTCCAGTCTGAGAGAGCACGGGCTGCTCGCAAAATCAGGTGGGGTGTGGACTTTGACCTTCGACCTCCAGTCTTTTATCTGTTTATCTGTTATTAATAATCCGACTTTTTCTCATCACGGTTTATTCTGCATGCTCACAGCTTTCTCTCCTCTCTTCCGTCCTGCATGCTGCACGATTGCGTCTGCGTGCGTGCGTGTTTCACGTGTATATTACTGTATATGTGTGTTTGTGTGTGTCTCTGTGTTTATGTATATGTTCCCGTTCACGTGCATCTGTCTTTGTATGTGCGTGTCTTTGTGTGTCTATCCTACTGTGTGTGTATTTGTGTGTGTGTGTGTGTGTAGCCGTGGTGAGGCTGTCCAGCAGAGTCAGTCTCAGGGGGAGGAGTGTGTGATGGAGGAAAAGGGGACTGTAGAGGGAGGAGAGAAGGAAGGGGAAGGAGAGCAGATAAATGGAGTGGAGGAGGAGGAGGAGGAGCAGGAGGAGGAGGAGCCTGACAGGTCAGAATCGTGTGAACGTAGTCATTCATCCCCAAATACGACCGAGTTGCTAAAGTTTTTAGGGACTTGCACAATCTTGGAGTAAAGCTGACATTCGGATTCGGCGTCAAAAAACGTCGTCAGTATTCAGGCAGGGAGAGTTCCTGGTGTTCAGAGTCGAGTTACGCAGCTCCTGAAGTGGATTCCCGGAGCTTCACGTTAAGATGATTAAAGTCACTGCCCTGTGTACGTAATGTAACGTAAAGCATAGGCCCGTAGATATGAGCACACAAACGGGGCAGTCCCTTCAGGATTCCGCCATGCTGCACTCGCAGAAATGAACGCGAAATCGAGCGAACTCCGCAACATTCGCAGGAGCTTTCGCAGTTTTTAAAAATTACCGCAGATGACCCGCAGATTCGGGCCGAGACATTTTCAGCCGAAGCGCTCTCCGATTCACGTGCGTTGAACACGTGTACGGCGAAAAGGTCTCGTTTACCAACAAACGTCACTGCGGAAACTATTTCGTGCGGTTGCGATTTCACTGATTCAAGTAGTTTTACGCATAAAAAGCGCAAAAAGCTCCAGTCGCACTGCAAATTTAGAAAAAAGACGCAGCAAAATCGAGCGTTTTTGTCCGCAACACTCACCAAAAAAACACGCAGGTGCTCCCCGTGTATCACGCTGAGGTTGAGTTTTTAAAGCTCTTAGTATTTAAAATGCATCAAAGAATGAAATATCCTTTGTTTGGTTTGTTTTAGACTTTGTTTTAAAGTGTGAGTCTGTTGTACCCCGTGACCTGTAGTTTCCTACACACTCATAACTACCACTTACATAACAAGCGAAAAGAGACAGAACCACTTGAATACAGGGAACATGCGCCGTGTAATTATAAATGAATTGTACCGTAATGCAGTAGTGCAATCAGTGTCACTGGGCTGGAGAGTTCACTGTGACGTCTCTGATTATATACGTTCTAGTTAGAATTTCATATTTTCGGACTTTTCTTGCACTAGTTCTCTCCGGAAGAACCCGATCTTTAGCTCTCAGTTAGCGCTCCTTCTCTTCCTCGTCTTCTTCTGCTCTTTATTTTGTTGTTTTACTGCGGAATTATTGAGTAAAGGAAACTTTTTAGGAACAATTACTTTTCCCGTCCCTCATGTTTGGCCTGTATATACTGTATATACGTATGTATATTTTTAAATATTTAATAGCTGTACAGATATACTATTTATTTTAAATTGGCCACACATTGGGTCTGTATTGTATAATACCCATTAGTGTGCTTGTGTAGTAGTAGTAGTAAATTTTTTATAGAAGATTGATACATTTTTGTAGCTTGGCTTGAGTCTGCTGCTGAGAACGGTTTTTATTTCATCGTTTCAATCTATTATTTTCTCACTTTTTTTTATTTTTATTAAAGATCATTAAAAAAGCATCCGCTGAGGTAAATGTTTGATATCTGATGGAATTAAAAACCATTATGAGCAGTTTTTTTCCTCTTTAGATCTTCCTCTGTAGTGCTGATCTTCACCCCTGGCCCTGTCCTGATCCTATAGCTGAACCCTGTCCTTTCCCCTCTCTCTCTCTCTCTCTCTCTCTCTCTCTCTCTCTCTCTCTCTCTCTCCTGTCCTCCTGCTGTTCTTCATCCTCTTATTCTTCCTCCATTATCCGTACTCCTGCATTGCTGACAGTGGGTTTACGTCCAAAATGAAACACAGGGCTCCGACAGCGACTCCCGGCGCCAACATCACCAAGAGCTCCAGCGTCGGAGGAGAAATGTGCTCGCTCGGCAGGAACGATGACGATGAGGATGACAAGAAGAGGCGCTCTAGCTTCGGGGCCAAGATGGCTGCCATGGTGGGTCTGAAGAAGAAGAGCCAGAGCACATCACAGCTGGATCCAGAGGGTAAGGCCAGACTTTCTATTCTTCCTTCTTCCTCTGATTATTATCATGACATTGATTTTATTTATTAATAATAACACTACTTAACACTCCAGCACCATTATTATCTCTACTACTAATAATAAAACGATTACAACTACTCTCATGACTATAAACTACTGTTAATAACTGTTACCGACTCATTTTAATAATAAAACTACACAGTAATTACTAAACCTTTTTTTTTTTGCTACAAATTAAACTACTTCATTTCTACTGCTATTAAAACTGTTAACAGTATGACGTCTAAACCTTTCATTACGTCGATTACTATTCCTGCTATTAAACAGTGTTTCATCATCATTACATGCCTTACAGTTAGTGCTACGACTGACGCTGTTAGTATGACTAATATTAATATTAATACTAAAACTAGTACTTCAACCAATCCTTAATTATAATGTTGCTAATATTCTGAATCTTACTAAAACTGCGTACTGCGTAAACGTAAATCTGCTAATGCACAACACTGGTCTGCCATGGCCTTAATTCCCTTCCCTCGTGTGATTTGCTCTCTGGTGGTTTCAGGAAAAAAAAAAAAAGATCTGGCTCTGCTCCTGCACCACACTGCTCTCAGATAAACCACGGATAAACGGAGGAATAGAAAGACTTTACTGAGAAATCGTTACGAAACGTCAAGCTCGAAGCTGTCCGTTCAGTTAAACCGAGACGCCCCACTGATGCCTGCTGAGGGGAAATAGGGTTATTTAAAAAGCTCTAACGGGACGGTGTGAAGCTAATCCTTGAAACTCACGTATTGATGCCATTGAGCGTGTTTCACTAATAATTACAGCAATTTATTACGCCAGTGCTGGGTTAGTGCTGGGGGTTTTTGGACTGGTGAGGAAGCTCATTTTGGGTCACCGGACGTGTGTGTGTGTGTGTGTGTGTGTGTGTGTGTTCTGTTGGTTTATGATTAAATAAAGTCACAGCTTTTACAGTGTGTCAAGTGGTGTGAAGACAGAATAATAAATATGGGTGTGCAGCTGGCAACAGGATGATGTGTTTTGAAAAACAGCTAGGTATAGCTAGTTAGCTGCTCAGTGGTGGCTTGATGGTTAAGGTGAAGGTGAAGGTCAGGGGTTCAAGCCCCAGCGCTGCCAAGCTGCCACTGTTGGGCCCTTAACCCTCTCTGCTCCAGGGGGCGCTGCATCATGGCTGACCCTGAACTCTGACCCCAACTTCCTAACATGCGTTTCCAAAGTAATAAAAAATGCCTCAAATCTGAAGACGTGTCCTTCTCCAAACCTTCTCACTGACACCATGACTGTCATTTCACGTTACTCCAGCAACAAGCCATTTCACTAAACGCCAGATCCTCACGTTATTACACATTTAGCGTGAGCGTCGTCATAAATAGAGAACGGCTATGAGATGAACAAACTGGTTTACTGTTGAGATTGGCACCAAGCGTGCGTGCGCGTGTGTGTGTGTGTATAAGATATTTAATATGTAAAATTATTTAAATGTATGCAAAAGACACAACCTACTCATCCCATCCCACCAAAAACATTCGACATGCGGCATCAGTTTCCCGATTCTGCCAGAACCCCGAGCTGATCCTCAGACCTGATAACCCCACTGTCTCTCCTTTCACTCTGCCTCATCACTACCTTCGAAGAGCAAGAGATGAAAAATAACAATAAAAAATGCCATTCACGTTATCTTTTTGTCTGAAGCTAAGACGGTAATTAACACGCGTTCTTATTAACATTACTCTTACTGCGTTATTATAAACATTACATTATTATGATTTTTTCAGATAGCACACTATCATACAGAGACCACGCTGAAAAAGAACACCGTTCATACAGAGGATACGGACGAGGTTTTGTCCAGCTCTTCCTGGCTACCCAACCTCCAAAGTACCTCAGGTCTTTCCTAAACAAAGGCTGTCTCTTTGGGTTTATTGGAGTCTCTGTGGTAGCGTCTCCTTGTGTTCATCCTTATAAACACCCCGTATTCACACAGCACCACACACAGACACGCTTTAAATAGCTCCACGCCGAGTTTAACAGATAAACACAGTTCTGCCCGAGTGGAGATCTCAGCCGTAAAGCCGGTAAAACTGTGAGATGGTTTAGGAGCGAGTGTGTAGCGCTCACCACAGCACGTGCACGTCATCGCGGAGGTTCTTCTCGAGCTGTATTAACGTTGAGAAATGATGGAGTGTATTGTTTTTATCCAGCGTGTTGTGTTTATTTATTGCTCTTTAGTAACGGCCCGGTCAGGGTTGTGGTGCTTTCAGTTCGGCTCCTCGTGTGTTTATATTTCGGGAAATAGAACCAACTATATTCGTTAGAAAATATCGCTGCGTGAGGTGAGGTAGCTGAGGTTGAGGAACTGTCAGTACTGCAGTAGCAGCAGTGATTTCAGCGTTTCTGGACACGTAGTGGTGATTCATCTCTTTCACCGTTAAAGGTCTGAATAAACAGAGACGAGAAACACGGGTACGATGTAAACGCCTCGGGAGAGCCTCACTGACCGACTTTGATTCACCACTCCCAGTTTATGTTCCTCTTCTTACACCGGCATTTTGTGGATTTGGTTTATGAGATGTTGAATAAACACGTTTGTATGTGTGTGTGTCTGTGTGTGTGTGTACACGTTAGCTCTTCTGAAGAAAAGCCAGAGCACTTAGGGCAGAGCCAGCACCATGGTCCATTTTTCATTTACATTTTTTTCTTACTCAGCTTTTGATTGGGTGAAACATTCTGTCTCCTCCCACCTTTCCCTTTCGGTAGAATACAAAAGAACCGATCCACAACACACACACACACACACACACACACACACTATTCGTACTCTCAGCCGTCCTCAGTCGAGAGACAGGACTAGAGAAGGACGTGTGTGTTTGTGGTTTGTCAGAGAGTGTAAGGGTGTAAGCGGGGTGGCGGGGATGGGCAGGCTGGGGCAGGATGCCGTGCAGCATTCACAGAGAAAGCTTAGTCTCTCGGCTTCTTTCGAGGCTCTCGCTGTTTATTTCACCTGCATCAACTCGTTTCATGGGAACGGCACAGGTAGGAAGGAGTCTAAAACCTCACCCTATATGGGAAATACTACTACTACTACTACTGCTGCTGCTAATAATAATAATAATAATAATAATAATAATAATAAACTTTACAGAGCACTTTTGGTAGCTCAAAGTGCTGTCCAATTATAAAACTGAAAGCAAAAAAGATTAAGATAATAGGGAAAGTAGGAAACTAAGCATACGGAGCGAACAATTGCATAAATATTGAATCAAATTAAACCTTCACTGAAAAACAAACCTAATACAAGTCATTATAAAGTAAAACACCGAAAGTTATTTGCATTACATTAGTCTTAACATTGTGAAATTTATTTTAAAATGCTCTATTCGCTTCAGCATCTCAGTGATGAGTGTGTGTCGAGGTGCGAGTGTATATCAGAGATGAAAGTTACATATACTGAGGGGGAAAAAAAGAAGAAGAAATGAACTCAGCAGTGAATTATATGTGTTTATTTACTGTTCTTCTCCTCGGGTGCGTCTCTAATCAGCACTATCACCTCTCAGTAATACAGATCAGTGTAACTACTAAACTCCACGTATCAGCACAGCACGAGGGTTTATGTTTCTAAAATAGTGGACTTGTTAAGGGGAAGAACTCAGAACCAACAATGTAGAAACATTACTTCCATGATATAACAGATTTCAGGCAGTGCAGTATACCTGGGTAATATATCATTATATCGTTCATCAGACTTTCACACTGTACCATAACACTGCCACACCCTCTGTATGGATAATGGACAGTGTGTTTCTGCTCTCCTTCCTCTCTCTTCATGTCTCTCGCTCACAGAGGAGGGGAAGAAGAAGAAACCGGTGCGTTTGGCCATTCAGAGGAGTGTAGAGACGGGCTTGGCCATTGAGATGAAGAGCAGAATGACACGACAGCTGAGCAGAGAGACGGCTGAGGAAGGCGAGAAACCCAAACCGGGAAAGTACGAAGAAAAAAATCATACATTTTCCTTCACTGCTATTTGGGGGGAAAGTGTACGTTCTGGATAAAAGGAAGAAAACATGTAGCGGTATCACATCATATCAGATGATAGATCCAATCTAATTTCAACATTTAGCACATAATCGATTATTATTAGTAATCATTAACCAGGTCGTTCATTTATCTTTAACTCATATCATATCAACACCAGACTGTTGATCGGCTCAGAATGTGAATTAATTATAAACTTTATTCATTAAAGCGTTTACACACACTTCTGCTCCTTGCAGTATTAAACTAACAATATTAAACTAACAGTATTAAACTATAACAGTATTAAACTATCAGTATTAAACTATAACAGTATTAAACTAACAATATTAAACTATCAGTATTAAAGTAACAGTATTTTCTCCCTCTGATTTGTCCATAGTCTTATTTTCCCCGGTGTAAAAATCTCAACAGACAGTCAGTTCACCGAGTTCTTGGACGGTCTAGGCCCTGCCCAACTTGCTGGGAGACAGACACTTGCCACGCCCCCAATGGGTGAGTGATGATGCTACTTGCTTGTGTGTTTATTGGAAGTTTATACAGTCATTTAAGCTGCAATATCATTTTTAAAAGGTTTAAATGTGATTAGATTAAGGAAAGAGGTGGATAATCTGGTCAATAATCTATTAAATGAAAAAAAAATCTTTATGGAAAATCGACCACTTTCACAATCTGTTTTTTTTTGCATACATTTTGTTTTAGTTCTCTTATAGAAAGTATATATAATAATAAGTATAATTAGTATAACATAAGTATACGACAAGTTATACATGCAAATTAAATATGGTTGCAAAATTCTGAATTTACAAAATATTTTTGTTCTGCTTATACTGCGTTCACATGAAATTATTTGTCAGGTTTATCCAAATATGAGAACTCTTGGTAATTTTGGGTTAAAAAAAAAAAAAAAGTTATATATGGTTATAATTCTCATAGTTCCATTTGTGTTATAAAAATAAAGAGTGAGTGTGTAAACTTTTGAGCGGGAGTTTATACACTACTATAGAATTATAATTATATATAATGGAGCTTGTTTCTAAAAGGTAAGTTGTGAAAAAGTTTGTGTATTTTGATAATCATCTCGGACATTTTTATCTCACCCGTTCAGGCGATATCCAGATCGGCATGGTGCACAGGAAAGAGCGTCTTGACGTGGAGGTGATTCGTGCTAGAGGTCTGGTGGGAAAACCGGGCAACAAACAGACGCCAGGTGACAATGCGGTGTTCCTCCTTCCACTTCACAAAGACATATTGGATGATTTGCTGTCCTCCATTTACTTCTTTAGTTTTTCACCAGGACTATGAGCTTACAAGTAACGAAAATCTATTTAAATCACAATGTATTCCCTAAAGGTCAGACCACGCCCAGTTCCTCAGTGATGTCACGCAGCTGTGTTGACGAGGTTGATCTATAAACATGAACTTTACTGTGTGGTTGAAATTTTAAAAGGACATCACACAGTAGATTAACATCAGGTTACAGCTAAGAAGCCAGAAGAGATGTTACTGCTCTTCTAATAGATTTCTACTTATTACTTTTTGTAGCACCCTACGTTAAAGTCTATTTACTGGACAACGGGAAGTGTATAAACAAGAAGAAAACGAGGCTGGCAAGGAAAACACTGGACCCTCTATATCAGCAGCAGCTGCAGTTCGAGGAGAGTCCTGAGGGAAAAGTGTTACAGGTAAACCTCACACACGACACGCGTCATGAAAAGAAAAGCTGAATGGTTGTGTTGTACCATCTCCTGTTTTAGTTTGAAAGAGTGATGAGATGACATTATTGAAAAAAAGCAACAATTAAATACCGCCAAAGTCACAGAGACACCCAAACACACCCTCACGTCTATTCACATGGCAAAAACACACTCCTTTACCTCAGACAAGAAGAAACACATCTCAGTGATAAGTCGGATCCTCTAAACGTCCAGGTTACGCATGTAACCCTGTTCCCTGAGAAGGGAACGAGACGCTGCGTTTAGCATAACACTATGGGAAGCACCTCTCGCGCGTGACCGGTATCTGAAGCTTGTGTAAAATTATGCCTCTTTATAGGCCTGCCATGATCAGATGATGTGGCAATTAAGCACGTCGCGTGATATAAATATGGCACCTGTGAACCGTGCCATCAGCCTCTATTATCTGAAGCGAAGACGCAATTCACAGGCCTGCCCTGGTATGACAAAGCTACGCAACGTCTCGTTCCCTTCTCAGGGAACAGGGTTACATACGTAACCCAGACGTTCCCTTTCAAAGGGAACTTCGACGTTGCATTTAGCATAACACTATGGGAACAAGAATACCCACTCTGTCATACCGAGGGTACGGCCTGTTCAAAAAGACCCAAGCCCGAGGGTCACTGCAAGACACTCGAGTCGGGGTGGAATGAAAATCCAGGCTGTAATAATGAATGAATGTGTGTGGCGTAGACCACCCTGCAGCAGCACACACATCCTGTAAATATACCCCTTTGGACAAAGCCTTCGCGGAGGCGACCGCCCTAGTGGAATCCACTATCCAATTAGAGATGTGCTGCTTTGACACAGCATCACCTCTGCTGTCGCCGCCAAAGCAGACCAGCGGCTGCTCCAACTTACGGCACTGGCCGGAGCGGTGGACGTAAGTACAGAGAGTCCTTACTGGACACAGCAGGTGCATTCTCTCTTGTTCCGGTGTGGGGAATGGAGGAGGGCAGAAAGCCTGCAACACCACAGGGTGGGCAGCTGATGTAGGCACCTTAGGAATATAATCCGGCATAGGATTCAGGAAGGCCTTGGCTTATCCAGGGGCAAAGTCAAGGCAGGAAGGGGCAACAGAGAGAGCTTGTAGATCGACTACTCGCTTGAGTGATGTCAGGGCCAGCAGAAGAGCTACCTTTAGAGTCAGAAGCTTCTAAGAGGCTGACCCTAAGGGCCCATATGTTGTCCCTGACAGACCTTCCAGGACCACAGAAAGATCCCAGGAAGGTATGCATGGCCTGCAGATGGGCCTCAGCCGCCTGACACCACGCATGAACCTCAAAGTTAGAGGATGTTGCCCCACAGAGGCTTCATCAACAGAAATGGCGGCCACGCAAACCCTGATTGTAGAAGGAACCCACCCCACTGAGAAACGTTCTTGTAAGAACTCCAGGACTGTAGCTATTGCACAGTTCACTGGGTCTAGCTGATGTTCCTCACGCCACAAGACAAAAAGCTGCCACTTGAGTGCATACAATTTCCTTGTGGATGGTACTCTAGCATTTAACATGGTCTCTACAATCTCAGTTGTGAGACCAGAATCTATGAGCTGGTGCCCCTCAGGGGCCAGACCCACAGTTTCCATAGTTCTGGCTGAGGGTGATAAATCAGCCCTCCTGCTTGAGACAGTAGGTCCACTCTAAGGGCTCAAATGGGGCACCTGACAGACCTTCCAGGACCACAGAAGGTCCCAGGAAGGTATGCGCGGCCTGCAGATGGGCCTCAGCCGCTTGACACAATGCATAAACCTTGAAGTTAGAGGATGTTTCCCACAGAGGCTCCATCAACGGGGGCATGGCTGGCCGAAATGGCGGCCACATAAACCATGATTGTAGAAGGAGCCCACCCCGCTGAGAAATGTTTATGTAAGAACTCCAGGGCTGTAGCTATTGCGCAGTTCACTGGGTCTACAGTGGATCCCTGTGGATGGGAATCTCCCAAGGAGTGCGATCTCGCAGGGATATTATCTCTCAGAACCATATTCGAGCTGGCCAATAAGGTGCTACTAGCAGCAGACATAGACTGTCTTGGCAAACTCTTGCTAGTACTAGTGGGAGCAGAGCAATGGGGGGAACAGCGTACAGATGTGACCTCGGCCACATGTGCACCATGGCGTCCAGCCCTAATTGTGCGGGAGGAGTGAGGGCGAACCTCAGCGGGCCGTGTGTTGTCTCCTCGGAGGCCAACACATGCAATCCCGCTTGGCCAAACTTTGCCATATGGACTCCACCACATGTGGATGGAGCCACCCTGCTCCAGATGAGGGCCGCACCAGAGACCATGAGCTGGACAGCTGTCTGAGACCGTGCTCCAGCCTGTGATGGAGGTGTCTGTCATTACCTTCTTGTGCTAAGGAGACACCCCTAGAGTGTGACCCAAGGCTAGAAACTGGGGACACTCAAATTCTCAGAGCACGTAGGCATCGCTGCGTGACACTGATATTCTCCGAGGTTTCGTCCTCATCATAGTAGAATCCTTATAACCCCTAGAAAAGTTGTCCACTGCACTGGGGAAAGCATACTTTTCTGAGATTCAACCTGAGCCCCAAGCCCTTCATGTGGGCGAGAACAACATCTCGATGTTGAACCGCCAGTTCCCTGGATTGTGCTAGAATTAACCCGTCGTCCAGGTAGTTTAGTACACAGATGCCCTGGAGTCACAATGGAGCCAGAGTGACATCCATGCACTTTGTGAAGTTGCGAGGGTATAAAGCTAGCGATATTTCTATGTGGAAATATGGACCTTTTTGATCTATCGTCACGAACCAGTCCTCAAACTGAATCTGTGGAATGATAAGTTTGGGCGTCAGCATCTTGAACCTGTATGTCCGAAGAGTTCAGATGACGCAGATCTAAAATTGGCCACATACTCCTATTTTTTTTGTGGACCAGGAAATAACGGCTGTAAAAACCTCCCTCCCTCAGGGAACGAGGTACATGTTCTATGGCCCCTTTGTCCAAGAGGGATCTAATTTCCTGCGCTAACATCGGGCTCTGGTCTGTGCTGACTACTGTGGTGAGCACACCTCTGAACCAGGGGGGTCGAGCTATAAACTGGACCTGGTAACCCTTTTCTATGGGAGACAGAACCCATGGAGACACATTTGGCAGTAGTTTGGCGGGGGTTGGTAGGCTGCCATACTCGCCTTCTGGGTCTCCCTCGCACTAGTGCTGGCTCGGGCTCCACTCGTGGATGCCCGGGTGAGCTCGAGACAACAGGGAAGGAACTGGCTGAATGCCGCCATATGTCGAGCTCAGTCAGCAGGTCTGCTTGGTAGGCTTGCAACACTGTCATTGTCTGCAGTGACCCACAAGCAAGACTACTACTGCATAGGCCTTGCCCACCAATGCCACGGTGGCCTTACACGGTGGTTTGGATGGCAAAGCCAACCCCCCTAATTACCTGCCGTCGATGGAGAGAGGTAGCTCGCAAGTGCCTCCTACATCTTCAGCATAGCTAAATAGCCATGCCGTTCATTCCCCACAATGGCCGAATAATCCAACATCATGGGGTTATACATACGGCTTATGCATGGTTTTCCCCTAGAAGCCTGATATTTTGTCATGCACTTCTGGAAGAAAGGGGAGTTTCTGCAGTGTGAGGGATTTACTTTCACTGGGGAGAAAAAGGCTCATCCAGCCTTAGTAATCACTTCAAGCAGCTCTTTATATGCTGCTCTCAGTTTTTAGCACATCCTTCTGGCTCCTCGGAGTCAGAGAGGAATTATTACTATTATTTTTGTGTGTGTGGGTTTTATTTTCCCCCTTTGGCTGTCTATTGTGGAAGGAGAAGTTGTGATGCGAGCTCCAAAATTCAGCAGAGAGCCGAACCCGGAAGACAGAGCAAGAGATAGAGCAGCGCTCGTCTCCGGCTCCTCTTCCGGATCCATAAGAGATCCCCCGAACCTGAGATGGCTAGCTGCCTCGGCAGCGGCCAGCCCAAATCCGCAAGGCTCTGAAACCCAACTCGCTTCGGCTTCCGAGAAGAGCACAAATCGCGAGCCGAGCTGCTTAATGTAGGTGTTACCATGCGCAGCTTCTCGAGGCTGCCATCGCATGCTAACTAACAATATTGATAAAAAACTTGATCTAGGATGCTCCTGTAATCCTATAGCTATTGTCTTAAATAAGATCTTCAGTGTCTGCAGTATTTTTTGATGTATTAACCAAAGCATTTTAATCAGATTATTTCTTAGCCGCCTGTGTCAAATTTTGCCTGCAGGTCGTACTGAGTGTCTTTTGTTCACGTTAAATCCATACTGTGTTTTTCAGATCATTGTGTGGGGAGATTACGGCCGCATGGACCACAAGTCATTCATGGGCGCTGCTCAGATCCTGTTGGACGATTTAGAGCTCACCAACATGGTCATCGGCTGGTACAAACTGTTTCCCCCCACCTCGTTGGTGGATCCGACGTTAGCTCCTTTGAGCAGAAAAGCTCCTGAAGGAGCGACTGACAAATCAAATGTTCGCTCATAATGGCGCCAAGATGTCCTCTGCATGCTTCATGCTGCGTCCCGTGGGAAGGCTGAGCGCAAGAACACGCCGCTGTCTTCCTGCTGCCAAAAGAGAAATGAGGAAACGGGGAGACGCGGGAGCCGAGCATTTGGGTTCGAGCATCGTTAATGTCAGACAGACAGACAGACAGACGGCTCAGAGGTCCGAAGCTCGACTCAATGTGGGATAGAAGAAGACAAATAACACTTAAACAGAAGTCGAACTTAAACAGAATAGATCTTTTTGGGATGGAAAGACACCAACCTTTGGCTGATTTGTTTCCTTTTCAAATGGAGAACAGTGTGATTTTTCCAGAGCTTTGGATGTCTGTAGAGAAATGAGAAGAAGACACCAACAAAAAGCCATGCGGACCAACAAAGGGTAGGCTGAGAAAATGAGAAGAACAGATGGTTACAGTGGAGCTCAGAAATCCCAAACTCGACTCCGTCAACAAGGGTGTGGCTGGAAGACGTGACGAAGAACAAAATGAAGCTCTCTTAGGATAACGTATACAGAAAGAGGAACAAAGGTCCAGCTTTTGAGAGAAAGATGACAAACCTCGGCTGTTCTGTTTCATGTCAGTGTTGTTTTTTCCAGGACTTGGGTGGAAAAAATAAATAAATAAATAAATAAACAAAAATGCACAAAAAGGCATGTGGACCAACAGTACTGGGGTGAAGAGAAGATTAAAATGGACGAATCCAGGACAAGAACAATAAAGCCAATTTCAGCTGATTTAAAGAGAACGATGGTCACAATAACATTTATTTGGACGTTTTGTTTCATATGCAAAAGAACCTCAGTGTTCTCCATAAAGAGTTTGGGATATCTGCAAAAAAAAACAACAACAACACTACACAAAAAAGCCATGAGTGGGCTAACACGAGCAAGAGAAAGAGAGAAGAAGCTGAGAATGACGTCTCCAAAGCCCTACTGCACTTCCTCCATCAAGCCAGATAAATATCATTAATTATCAAAAGTTCCTGTTTTAATAAACATTCAAAAACAAATCTAGAGAAAAAAAGAGAACTCTTTTACGCTCTGGTATGATGCTATTTTCAGTGATGTACTGTATTAAAGTCATGAGAAGAATTTATCTTTTCTTTTTCTTTTCTTTTCTTTTTTTTTGTGCATGGATGCAAATGATACAAATAAAAATATAATTTTCTTCAAGGCTGCTGCTAATAAAAGAAAAAAGAAAAGAGACGGAAACGAGAGCCCGGTCGGCCATTTTGAACGGTTTCTATTCAGTTGAATGAAGAGAAATCTCCAGTGCATGCTTTACAGTAAGAGTGACTGTGTTGAAGATTAAGATGTGGTTGTTGTTGTACGTCTGTATTTGTTGCAGATCAGCAGCGGTGTGATCTGGGAAAAATAAAACCCATTTCCTAATAGAAAAAGACTTTTTTTAAATACCATATTTTCCAGACTACATTGTGCCGTGTTTTTCACCTTGTAGTTGCTACAGTACGCATATCATAATTCTTGCTTACGCTGATTCTTAGTGTGATTATTTTTCTAAACAAATAGAGAAACTGAAATCACACATTTTAATAATCGTGCGTAAACAATAACAATAACAACCGTCCTGGTGGATAGAAATCACCAACGTTTAGCCAGAAGGAAACCTCCGTGCTCAACATGTTAGTGTTTATCTCCATGCAGATTTTAGCAGGATATGACTCATAGTCTGGAAAATACGGTAAACAGATTAGACCCTTAAAATACTTTTATTTCAAATCTATGACTTGTGGTTATTATAATTATGTGCAAACTGCACTTTTCTCTTTCTTCCATCTGCTTTCAGGCTGCCATGTTGATTTGTTTCCACTGGGAGGCACTGTGTTTTATTCTTATTGTATTTTCACCTTTCATTTCTCCACTCATTTGTCCAAAATCAGACATGTCAACAACAACAACAAAGAAAAAAAGGTTAAGACTAATTCCCACTTTTGAGCATGTTTTACTAAAAGATTAATCAGTGTGAGAGTTCGTGGTTAGTGCATGTGGACATGAAGCTCAGCTCTCTGATCTTCAACTTTATCAAACGCCGTTTCAGCTCATTTTGTTTCCCCATTTTATTATTATTATTATTATTATTATTATTATTATTATTTTTGCATTTAATTTCTCCTTTAAAAACCAGGTGATTCCCAGTGAAATAAAGAAAAAACACACGTTTGCAAGGGAGACCTGGCCAAGTTGTTCAAATGGATATTAAAGTAATTTTATATTTAACAGAAGTTGAGTAGTAAGGTTGCAGGTATATTTTATTTTAATATTGTAATAAAGAAAAAGATTTTTTTTAAATGACCCCATTAGACGGTGCAGTATGTCACAGACTGGTTTATGAAAATGGGAAAATTGCCACACAATTTTGAATTGTTTTCTTGTTTTGAGAAAAAAAATTAATAATAATAAAAAAAACACTCTGTGTTATTTATTCTTTGCATGTTGTTATTATTTAGATTTTTTTTCTCCTACACTGATTGACACCTTGTTGTTAGGACCAGAAGATACGACCACATCACCCCGATCTTATCCACACTGCATTGGCTCCCAGTAAAATTCCACATTGATTATAAAATACTACTACTGACCTATAAAGCACTAAACGGTCTCGTGCCCCAGTACCTAAGTGAACTTTTGGTCTTTTATGATCCGCCTCGCCTACTTAGATCAAAAGGTGCAGGCTATTTGTTGGTACCTGGAATAGTGCAGGCTACAGCAGGGGGAAGAGCTTTCTCTTATAAAGCTCCACAGTTATGGATCAGTCTTCCAATTAGTGTTCGGGACTCAGACACAGTCTCAGGGTTTAAGTCAAGGTTGAAAACATATTTGTTTACTCAAGCTTACCATGAGTAGACTTTCTTTTACGCAAAGTACACAGTCTTATCCATCACAGGATAGTAAGCATACCTAATAATCTCTCCCTCTCTTTACCTCCTTCTCCCTCTCTCCTTCTGTCGAGCCACACATGATATTATGGAGATCCCAGTGATCCTGAACTTTCTGCTCTCCGGACCGGTCTGATCCATTCAGATGCCAATTGAGATACTGTAGGTCTCCTTTGTGAGTGTGAAGAAGAGGACAAGAGGGGACAAGAGCGTCGCCTCCATGAGTTTTCGAGTCTCAGGAAGGAAACCTCTGACAGTTGTTTGTCTTTATGAACCCAATAGCAGTTAGCAGTACAGACTTTACTGACATAATCTTTCTGGGGGACTTCAATGCTCATAATAGGAATGATGGTGATTCTTGGGCAGAATGAACTCCCATATCTGAAGCCAAGCGGTAAAAAGTTATTAGACTTCTGTGCAAGCAACAGACTGTCAATAACACTTTGTTCAAACACAAGGTTGCTTATAAGTGTAGTTCATCTGGAGAACCTTGTCCCAAGAGTCAATGATAAACTTTTTGATTGCATCATCAGACTTATATTTTTTGACACACGGGTAAAGTGAGGTGCAGAAGTGATGGTGAGTTACTGCGCAGAACAGATTAATGTGCTAAAACCAGGAGAGCTTCTTGCGTTGCTTGAGGGAATCTTCATTGAGATTAATTTAACGAGCGTTAGCTGCTTTGGTTTATGCAGACACTTCATTCACTCATGCAGGATTGTTTGTTAATTATTTTTTGTTAATTATTGTCAAAATGACAATAGGTGGTTAAATAGTAAAAATTCCTGGAGATCAACAGCTTCTGAAATACTCCAACCCGCCTATCTGGTACAAACAACCATGCCATGGTTAAAGTCACAGAGATCACACTTTCTCCCCATTCTGATGTTTGAAGTGAACATTACTGAAGCTCTTGACCTGTATCTGCATGATTTTATACATTGTTGTCACATGATTTTACCTGACAGTGGTAAATACAGTGTTGTGTAAATGTGAAATGTATCATTTTTGCAGGTATATTGATTTCACTGATGTCAGGAAAATATTTTAGAGCTTTGAGTAATGACTGACACCTGATACATGAAGATTCAAAAACTATTTGAAGATTTGATAAAAAATAAAGAGTCAGAATGTTACAAAACCAAAACAAAGCAGTGTTTACAGGAAAGAGAACACAGAGCATCGATAGCATGTTGAGGAAATAGTCACGGCTTCAGCCATGGTGATTTTAGAGCAGGGGTGTCCAAACTTTTTTTAGTGAGGGCCAAATACAGAAAAATAAACAAAGGGCCGGGCCACACACTAGAGGTGAAATATTGACACATGAATACGAACAAACAGTTTAGGGTTTAAAATTTAAAATGAATAAAGAACTGTTTATTATTAAGGTAAAAAGTGTGGCATGAATTAAATACAATGTCAGTTGTGTGTGTTTGCAAAGAGTCAGGTTAATAACTGGAACTGCACTGCCCGTGCACTGGAACGAACAGGCCTGTAGGTGGCACAGGGGGTCGTAACAGTGTGTCTATTTCTAACTCACCTATAATGTGAAGAACATTGCACTCAGTGGGAGCAGTGATGCTGTCCTTTGGATTGAAGGATGGCTGAAATGTCAGGAGAAAGTTTGGTGGTTGAGACACGAAGGACTTCACAGAGATGGCGATCACCCATTCTGGTTCTCAATCTGCTTTTGTTCTGATTTAACAGAGAAAATGCTTGTTCACAGATGTATGTTGAGCCGAACAGGCTCATCATTCTTTTTGCGTGGCGTCTCATCAGAGGAAACTTGGCACTATCCAAACTCTGATGGAAGTCAAAGAGGGAGAGAAGCTGATGTTGACTCTTCAGAGAATCATCGCATTGCATTTCAATCAGTTCTAACTGCAGACTCTCTTCCACTTCTTCTGCATCCACCAGGAAGGGGGTCGAGAACAGCTTGATTTGTTTTTCAATGACAGAAAAATCTTGGAAACGCTGGTTGAATTCTGTCACAAGAGATGCAATCACAGACACATATTTCTCCTTTTTAGCAGAAAGGTCGGCCTTTGGAAAAGCAGACTTGATTTCAGACAGCGCAGGGAAGTGTGCAGCATTAAAGCTTCGTAGTTGCGTCTCAAACAGGCGGAGCTTTACACAGAAGGCTTTCATGTGCGCATACAGGTGTGGCACCAGCTGTTCTTTGCCTTGTAGGTTCTTGTTCAGTGTATTCAGATGATGAGTAAGATCAACTAAAAATGCCAGGTCGGCTAGCCACAGAGGGTCACTCAGTTCATGAAGAGGTCGGCCCTTTTCTTTCATAAACTGATCGATTTCTGATCTCATCGAATAAAACCGCTGCAGCACATAGCCGCGGCTCAGCCAGCGCACCTCAGAGTGGTAGAGTACATCCCCGTATTCAGCATCCACTTCAGAAAGGAAAGCTTGAAATTCTCTGTGCTACAGTCCTCTAGCTCGAATTATGTTGACAGTTTTTACAACAGTGTTCATCACATCGCCCAGCTGGACAGTCTTGGCACACAGTGCTTCTTGGTGGATTATACAGTGCATCCTAAAAGCCTCACTTCCGCTCTCTTTTACCTTGGCGCACACCATCGATGCCATTCCTTTACGATCGCCCGTCATGGCCGGAGCTCCATCCGTTGTTACTCCGCAGAGCTTGTCCCATTTAAGCCCCATCTTTTCAACTGCCTCTGACACAGCTTCAAAAATATCTCTACCCGTCGTTGTGCCTTTTAGGCTTATCATATCAAGCAGCTCCTCAGTACAGCAAAAATTATCATCTACTCCCCGCAAAAAAATCAACAGCTGCGCAGTGTCTGTAGCATCTGTGCTCTCATCGCATGCTATCGAGTAAAAATCAAAAGCACAAGCTTTGTCTCTCAGCTCAAGTTTCAAGTTAGCTGACAAGTCCTCGATTCTTCGCACCACTGTATTTCTGGATAAGCTCACGTTGTTGAAATCCTGCACTTTCTCCGGGCACATTATTTCTGTGACTTTGATGAGGCACTGCTTTATGAAACCACCGTCTGAGAACGGTTTGCCGTGCTGGGCAATAAGTTTAGCGACTTCATAGCTTGCTGTTGTGGCGTTTTCCTGTATTTTGTTAGCACGAAAAAAAACTGTTGTTGAGCTTGCAGGCTAGCTGCCATTTGCTTGACTTTCTGTGTTCGTTCGGCACCGGTGTACGATGTGTAGCTCTGATGTTTGGTTTCATAGTGCCGACGGACATTATAGTCTTTCATCACAGCAACATCTTCATTGCAAATCAGACAGACACACTTTCCATCGATTTCTTTGAAAAAATATTCATTTTCCCACCGTGTTTGAAATCTTCTACACTCACTTGCTATTTTTCGTTTTTTGGGTGCTGCCATTTATGGTGACTCGCGGTAAAAGTTTTTCTTTGCTTAATTTTGTTTAGTAGCGGTAACGGTTGAGAAGCACCGTTTCCGTGGCTGGCTCCATCTAGTGTTGAAACTGAGAAGTGCAACAGAGTCGAGCTCAAGCTTCTTGTGTGGGCCATATTCAATTATATTTTCAGAATTTGCCGCGGGCCAATAAAAACTGGACCGCGGGCCGCAGTTGGCCCGTGGGCCGTAGTTTGGACACCCCTGTTTTAGAGTCTTCCAACCAGATGATGTGATAGAGTGGTGGGGTGGTGGAAGACATGGGCTGGAGTGTAGACCAGAGCAACTAGAACCTTAACTAGAACCTTAACCAGAACCTGAGTTTTGCCATGATGTCTGGATTCTGTAGGGTATAACAGTGGAATTGTGTAAGAATAAAAATAAAGAATTGATCTTCAGTAAGTGTTTATTCCTGATAGTAGTGCTGCAACACCACTCTGTAAAGTCCTATGATGATGAAGAATCACACCAAGCAAGCACAGGTTCTTTAGATCTTAGACACACTGTCTGCGCTTAAACTTTGTGGAAATGTGTTACATTTAATTCAGATTATTTCTCAGTGTGAGAAAAATGTTCAGGAAATGCCGCTGTGAGTCGAGCACATTTCATTAAAAATATGTTCTCTGGAATCTGCATCAGATGAAAATTCTTCATAACCTGAAATTAAACCAAAACAAGTTTAATATTTAAGCTGTCAGGTTGAACATTAAACATCAAAGTAAAGTTTAAGTGCAAATGTTACATAATGGAGGCTGAGACAGAGGGATGCAAGTGCAGGTATGGCAGTTTAATCAAACAAAGTCCAAAGGATTAGGCAGAAATCAGTAAACAAAGACAGGCAGAGGTCAGGCGATTAGGCAAACAGGCAAAACTAGGCAGGGCAGAGGATCGAGGTCAACACAGTAAACAAAAGGTCAAAGATCAGAAAAGCAAACACGATGTAAGGCTTGGACATATAACAGAGACTAGGCAACTGAACGTAATACTTTGTAAAGTCATAGTGTTAGAACAGTCTCAAATATTGTGGTTGTGAGTGTGTGTGTGAGATTGGAAGCAGGTCAGTGTGATTAGAATGAGTGTGAGTGTTCTGTTCTGTGAAATGTGGTCACTGGTTTGCTGTGATATGACAGCAAAGTTTAAAACAATACCCAGTACCCTAAAAAACAGGACCAAAAAACAGGACCAGGTTACTTAAACTTTTTCTTCACTAAACAAAACATATCAAACAATGTTAATGAGTCTAAATATTTATATATTTTATTTCTCTACATGTTTATCTGAAATACTTGTAAATCACCTCAAGTCCTGTAGGTTAAGACTGAAGAGCTGCTTCTTTTCTGAGTCTCTGAGTTTATTCCCAGACAGATCCAGTTCTCTCAGGTGTGAGGGGTTTGATCTCAGAGCTGAAGTCAGAGCAGCACAGCCTTCATCTGAGATATCACAACCACACAACCTGCAGAGAGACAATGACACACTCTTCACTCTCTCAGTTTATATCATTACATGGATTACTGCACTTTTATATACAAGAACAATCAGGGCTGAGTTTCCTAAAAGCATTTTAAAGTTGAGATCATTGTAACTGGGAGAGAGAGTGTTCAAAGTAATGCTCGCTCTACCATTAAACAATGATGTTTGTGCTGTGATGCTTTTGGGAATCTCGGCCTTGATCTGCTTATACTACTACAAACACTGAATACATAAATACTGTGATCAGATCAGGAAAAAACATCAATGGGGAGTTAAATTAAATGATTTTCCTCCTCAGGATATTTGATGCTGAACTTAAAACTTCTGCTTCAGTCTCACTATTAGAGAATGTGTCTCACTGAGGAGCAGGTCATGTGACTCTCAGAGAGATGATCTTACCTCAGTGTCTCCAGTTTACAGTGAGGATTCTCCAGTACAGCAGAGAGATGCGTCACTCCTGAGTCTCTGAGGTAATCCTTAGTCAGATCCAGTTCTCTCAGGTGTGAGGGGTTTGATCTCAGAGCTGAAGTCAGAGCAGCACAGCCTTCATCTGAGATACCACAATAACGCAACCTGCAGAGAGACAATGACACACTCTTCACTTTCTCAGTTCAGAACACACAGATCAGTTCAGCAGGAACTTTTTCATCGAAGAGTCACTGCAGACTTTAATCACTATGAAATACAGAATCTTAGACCTGAATGATAGAGTGACATCAGCACAACATGTCACCAAGAAAGAGAACCTGAAGGTGCTGTCACCTAGGAGAAGATTTCCACTCAGGAAATGGACATCAGCGGTACGAAAGACTCTTCTACGTTAGTTGTGGACAGGATCTATCTGGCACTCTTTCTGCTTTTCTGGACTCATCACTTAGTATGTTTACATGGACAACAATAATATTAACCCGATTAAGACGATACTCTGATTAAGAAACTAGCATGTAAACAGTGATTATTGATTGTCTTAATCCCCCTAATGTCATACTCAAAGTAAACACAAATGGAATTAAGACGTGTGGAGTATTCCTGTTTTAGTCACATTATCGAAGTGCATTATAGACATATAAACACCTGAATCACACTATTAACATCGTGTGAGAGTTTTCACTGAATTTTGCAACAGGACACGATCACACAGCAGTGCTCCACATTTTACGGCAAACAAGACAGAACGGCAGTCATGAAATACATGCAGGTAAGTACTCAGTTTCGGACGCAGCCCACAGCTTCAAGCAATCGTGTATTTGCACGTATAGCATGACAAATAATTAACTGCACTTGAAGTTTTCATAAAATTGAACATGAAGCATCCAACACTGTATACGGTACCATAACGAAGACGAACTGTATGACGATATGTGAAATTCTGGAGGGACGTCAGACGATGTGGCATGAGGACGTAATGAGATGCCATTAATTGATCTATGTTCTATATTATAGAATCTATAACATGTAAAACAGGAACATGAAAAGAATATTCTAAAAGCGACTCATGTAAACACCTTAATCACAATATTGTCTTATTCAGAATAAGGTCAATAATTAGATTACTGCAGTCCATGTAAACATAGTCTATGTCTTCTGTTTCCACACATGAGACTGGATTGAAAACTCTATGTCATGGACATTGAGAGACTGGACATGTCAGAGTGGAGTCAGTACACTCCTGCATCCTGAGCAAACACTGGACAAATACTTGGACTTATAAACTCGATCTACTACAACTTGGATATCTGATCTTTATTTCCAGACTTTCTATTTTCATGGACTTGTGAAGGTGTTCTGAGTGTGGACTTTCTACTTACATGGACTTAAAAATAAGAACAGACTGCATAGGGTTCAGGGTTTTAGGGCGGGGGGTTGAATGGTGGTGTTTATAAATATGTCAATATACAAATACAGTTGCCTCCAAAACTATTGGAACAGCAAGGTCAATTCATTTGTTTGTGCTATACACCATTTTGGTTTGAGATCAAAAGATGGATATGAGACGAGAGTTTAGGATTTCAGTTTTTATTTACTGGTATTTACATCTAGATGTGTTGAAGAACATAAAATGTTGAACCTATTGTATCAGAACACCCAAATTTAGGTGAGCAAAAGTATAGGAACAGATACGACTAAGTAAATTAAAGTAAATAACACTTAATATTTGGTTACATATCTCTTGCCTGCGACTCACTGACATCACCACACTGTTGGTTTCTTCTTTTGTAATGCTTTTCCAGGTTTTCACTGCAGCCTCTTTCAGTTGTTGTGTTTTTTTTTTTTTTTTGGGGGGGGGGGGGGGGGATTGGTTCTTCCTTCAGTCTCCTCCTCAGGAGGTGAAATGCTGCTCAGTTGGGTTAAGGTCTGGTGATTGACTTGGCCTGTCTAAAACCTTCCACTTTTCCCCTGATGAAGTCCTGTGTTGAGGTGGTAGTGTGTTTTGGATCATTGTCTTGCTGCATGATGAAATTCCTCACCATTAATCTGGATGCATGTTTCTGTAAATTGGCAGAGAAAATGTTCCTGTAAACTTCTGAATTCATTCTGCTGCTACCATCATGAGTTCCATCATCAATAAAGATCAGTGAGAATGTTCCAGAAGCCTGAGCCATGACATTACTTCCACCATGTTTCACATATGAACTTGTATGTTTTGGATCATGAGAAGATCCTTTCTTTCGCCACACTTTGGCCTTTCCATCACTTTGCTGGCGGTTCATCTTAGTTCCAGAACTTTTGTGGATCATCTCTGTATTTATTTTTGAATTCCAATCTAGCTTTCCGATTCTTTCTGCTGATGAGTGGTTTGCACTTTGTGGTATGGCCTCTATATTTCTGCTCTAAGTCTTCTTCAAACGGTGTATTGTGAGACCTTCACCCTGCCCTGTGGAGGTTGTTGATGATGTCATTGACTGTTGCTTTTTGGGTTTTTGTTCACAGCTCTCACAATGTTTCTATCATCAGCTGTTGTTGTTTTCCTTGGCCGAGCCATTCTTTCTTTTTCAGTACATTCCAAATTGTTGCACTGGCTCTGCCCAATGTTTGTGAGATGCCTCTGATTAATTTTCGCTCTTTTCTCAGCTTCAAATTGGCTTGCTTTTCTTCCACAGACAGCTCTCTCATCTTGATGATGGTTTATCCTTTTTAACAACAAATGCAGTCTTCACAGGAGAAACTGAAGGCTAAAACCCAGAGTAGATGTTCAGAGATATTTATTGTTTAAACTATCAATCTAACAGGACACACCTGGGTAACAAGAAACTCCTGTCAGTCACATGTTCCAGTGTTTTCCTCGCATACAATCTGGGTGGTCTGATACAAAATGCACTATGTTCTATGTCATTTAACACATCTACATATAAATACCAGGAAATTAACACTGAAATTCAAAAAGCTCTTCTCAAATTAAACTTTCAATCTCAAACCTAAATGTCTTCAATCTATAGGAAAAACAATCAAAGTGGCCATGCAGTTCCAGAAGTTGTCTTTTTTTTTTTTTTGGGGGGGGGGGGGGGTATGGTGGGCTTGTATGTAAATTTGTTAAACTGATGTATTAAAGGCATCTTACATGTCACAACCTCCCTCTCTCTCTCGGAAAACAAAATGTTACTCACACAAAAATGTTTGTTTTGTGTCATGTACAGTCCAAAATTATGTAGCAAATGCTAAATGTGTCCAGTTCTGAGACAAGCAAAGATCATTAACATCAACTATATGTAGAAAACACAACTAATATTGTGATCAGATAATTAGGAATCAGATTAATCAGTGTGCACTGAAATTATTAGAGAATGTGTCTTACTGAGGAACAGGTCATGTGACTCTCAGAGAGATGATCTTACCTCAGTGTCTCCAGTTTACAGTGAGGATTCTCCAGTACAGCAGAGAGACGCTTCCCTCCTGAGTCTCTGAGTTTATTCTTAGACAGATCCAGTTCTCTCAGGTGTGAGGGGTTTGATCTCAGAGCTGAAGTCAGAGCAGCACAGCCTTCATCTGAGATATCACAATTACACAACCTGCAGAGAGACAATGACACACTCTTCACTGTCTCAGTTCAGGACACACAGAATCATCAACTTTATCAGCACAGTCTCTACAGCCTTAAATCACTGTGTGTTACTGTGAATCATGTTTCTGAAATTTTAAACAGTATAACTAAAATGAAACGGCGGTGTTAAAAACAGGTTGTATTATTTATTATTATAGTGTGTGAAAAGGTCTGAAAAGTTGCATTCATGATTCACAGAACAGAACTTCTCAAACCACAATGAAGTGAAAATGACAAAACCTTCACTCTTACAACTGTAACCTATTCCTGAGCTTTTCATCACCAGACTTCTGAAATTATTTATCTCATTAATGAGGTATCATGTTACTTCTTAAATATCTACATATGAAAACATGACAAGTGTGTGTGTGTGTGTGTGTGTGTGTGTTTATAATTCAGTTTAGTCAAATAATTGACAAAAACAATAAGGACTGAGTTTCCTAAAAGCATTTTAAAGTTAAGAGAATGTTCAAAGTGATGCTCGCTCTATCATTTCACGATGATGTTTGTGCTGCAATGCTTTTGGGAAACTCGGCCCTGATTGGCTGATTCTATAACATAAATATTGTGATCAGATCATTAGGAATGTGGAAAAGTATAATAGTATTCTATTTATACTACATCTCTGGGGCATGTGATTAAGTCTCATGGCTTCACATATCGTTGCTATGCTGATGACACCCAGCTCTATTTGTACTTCCAGCCTGATGATCCATCTGTCTCTGCACGAATCTCTGCTTGCCTGTCGGACATCCCGGACTGGATGAGGGAACACCACTTTAATCTCAATTTAGCAAAAACTGAGCTTCTCATCATCCCAGCCTGTCCCTCAATCAACCACAACCTTACTGTACAGCTCGGCTCAACCACACTCAAGCCAACCAGGATGGCCAGGAACCTTGGGGTGACTCTTGATGACAGCTTGACCTTTACAGACCATCTCAAAAACTGCATGGTCCTGTAAAT
The DNA here is from genome assembly GCF_023375685.1 of Ictalurus furcatus. Taxonomy (NCBI): domain Eukaryota; kingdom Metazoa; phylum Chordata; class Actinopteri; order Siluriformes; family Ictaluridae; genus Ictalurus; species Ictalurus furcatus. Next base: position 1,436,050 of record NC_071278.1, read on the forward strand.
TCATTCTGTATAACATCAAGAAAATCAGACCCTACCTCACCGAACAGGCTACACAGATACTAGTCCAGGCTCTTGTTAACTCAAAACTGGACTACTGCAACTCACTACTCTCGGGCCTCCCAGCAGCTCCATCAAACCCCTTCAGATGATTCAGAATGCAGCACCACGTATAGTCTTCAACCAGCCCAAAAGGACCCATGTTACACCCCTCCTCATCTCCCTCCACTGGCTTCCTGTAGACGCCCGCATCAAATTCAAGACCTTGATGCTCACCTACAAGATCTTGTCTGGAACAGCGCCCCCCTACCTCAACTCTCTCCTGAAGGTTTACGTTCCCTCACGCAACCTGCGATCGGTTAACGACCGACCCTTAGAAGTGCCTACTCAGTGTTGCTCAAGGTCCCTTTCCAGAACCTTCAAACTAACTGTCCCTCATTGGTGGGATGAACTTCCAACCTCAGTCTGGACCATAGAATCTGTCACTATTTTCAAAAAACAGATAAAGCCCCAGGTCTTACTTGAGCACTTAACTAACCCCTAAAATGCCAACCCCACATTATTCTAAAAAAATTAATAAAAAATGTACTCTGGCTCTTGCACCTCTACTCTGCACACTTTGCTTCTCTAGAACTCAATTATAAATCTTGTACTGTAGCACTACTTGTATTGTTCTCCGCTTGATATCGCTTTGCTTTAATTTCCTCATTTGTAAATCATTTTGGATAAAAGCGTCTGCTAAATCAATAAATGTAAATGTATAAGCTTAATGATGCACTGAAATGAAATGATTTTCCTCCTCAGGATATTTGATGCTGAAACTAAAACCTCTGCTTCAGTCTCACTATTAGAGAATGTGTCTTACTGAGGAGCAGGTCATGTGACTCTCAGAGAGATGATCTTACCTCAGTGTCTCCAGTTTACAGTGAGGATTCTCCAGTACAGCAGAGAGACGCTTCACTCCTGAGTCTCTGAGTTTATTCCAAGACAGATCCAGTTCTCTCAGGTGTGAGGGGTTTGATCTCAGAGCTGAAGTCAGAGCAGCACAGCCTTCATCTGAGACACCACAATTACACAACCTGCAGAGAGACAATGACACACTCTTCACTCTCTCAGTTCAGGACACACAGATCAGTTCAGCAGGAACTTTTTCATCAAAGAGTCACTGCAGTCTTTAATCACTATGAAATACAGAATTTGCAATACAGAATTATGAATTATATGAGAGCATTAACTAAAAAACAAACAAAGAGGGTGTGTGTGTGTGTGTGTGTGTGTGTGTGTGTGTGTCTGTGTGTATCTATTATGGTAATAAATTTAAGACACAGGAAAACACAAGGGTAAGAGAGTATGTAGTTTATTGAGAATCACTATCATACACATCATACACTGGGGAGAGAACAGGACTTGTAGGAGAATAATCTGTGGGTGAAAGGCAATATAGTGGTGTGTTTGTAGCAAAGCTACTATCATAATCAGAGGAAAGAATAAACGGGTCCTACACAGAGGTCATGGGAAACTGCTGAGCCTCAGTTTGAGTAGAAGCATGAACATAGGTCACCGATGGAGTGATACGATAAGCGGGAGGACAAGGAAACCCTGGGGGTACAGGTGAAGGGCAGAACAGCCACTGCCAAATGTGCCAGCTGATGATGTATATATTCACCCAGGCCTGTGAGACTGAGCAGCCGAGAGACAGAAGGGAGTTGGTCAGCTGGACAGAGATCAGAGAGAAAGAACAAAAATGAGATAAAACAGCAGTGGTAGCACTTAAGATATATCCACATATATATATATGTACAAGCACATGCAAAGAATGTAGGAAACAGGTATCATTACATGACATGGAAAAAGAATAAAGTTGAAAACACACACACACACACACACACACACACACACACACATCCTCACAGAATGTTTAAGAAGCACCAAAAATGTATAAATAAACTTAGAATTAGAGAAGAAATATGTGTAACAATAAACAATAATAAAAATATATCTCACCCATAATGAAGTAGTGTAAAATATCCAAATTGTCCAGGACAACGGGGCGATGAGATGCGCACAGCTCGGTTACCCGAAGTGAAAATGCCAATAAGGGATTTGGAAAAATTTTAAATACCCGAAAGAAAAACATGAAGATAAGGGGATATCCAATGGCTGAAAATGGGTTTTAAAGGGATTCCAAAGTGAGAATATTTGATTCTAATGGTATTTAAAAATGAGAAAAGTTGAGTTTAAGGAGAAATTAAAAAAAAAGAAATTATTACAGCATACTGGGATTCCAAAAGAAAGAGATAATTGGGCGTAACCTAAAGATAAGTCTGTATAAATAGGGCATTGAGACTGTGTATAGATTCAGATCACTTTGGGACGTCTCACTGAGTGGATCTCATGTTGTTTTTTGAACAATAAACTGGATTTTTGCTTCTCTCATCCAACGTGTTCTAGATTTTTACTTTTCGGAAAAAAAAGCAAGTGAAAGTTACTTTCACTTATGGAAAAAGGTAAGTAGCACCACTACTCGTTTGTGACACGACACTATGTATTTCTGTCTTATTTTTAATGTCGTGACTAAAACTGTTCATCAGAAATGCTCTCTTCAGTTCCAGTTCTGAGACAAGCAAAGATCAGTAACATCAACTATATGTAGAAAACACAACTAATATTGTGATCAGATAATTAGGAATCAGATTAATCAGAGTGCACTGAAACTATTAGAGAATGTGTCTTACTGAGGAGCAGGTCATGTGACTCTCAGAGAGATGATCTTACCTCAGTGTCTCCAGTTTACAGTGAGGATTCTCCAGTACAGCAGAGAGACACTTCACTCCTGAGTCTCTGAGTGTATTCTCAGTCAGATCCAGTTCTCTCAGGTGTGAGGGGTTTGATCTCAGAGCTGAAGTCAGAGCAGCACAGCCTTCATCTGAGATATCACAACCACGCAACCTGCAGAGATACAATGACACACTCTTCACTCTCTCAGTTTATATCATTACATGGATTACTGCACTTTGATATCTGGAATATACTGTGGCGTTTAAATTGATTATTTTTATTATGTTTACAGCATTTAGTAGACTCCCTTATCCAGAGTGACTTATAGAAGTGTGTGTGGGCGTCACTACATGCAAATGAGCTGTGTCGGGAACGCGCTTCACACATTACAGGTGATCAACATAATCACACGAGTACGAAGAAAATCAGCCTTTCTGTCAGAAATCTTTAGTTCAGTTTGGCTTACACAAACAATTACACACAACTTTACTAAAATATTGATAAATGAGGCCTAGCGTGCGTGTGTGTGTGTGTGTGTGTGTAATTTAATTTAATCAAATTTAGAAGAACAATCAGGGCTGAGTTTCCTAAAAGCATTGCAAAGTTAAGATCATTGTAACTGGGAGAGAGAGTGTTCAAAGTGATGCTCGCTCTACCATTAAACGATGATGTTTGTGCTGTGATGCTTTTGGGAAACTCGGCCCTGATCTGCTTATACTACTACAAACACTGAATACATAAATACTGTGATCAGATCAGGAAAAAACATCAATGTGGACTGAAATGAAATGATTTTCCTCCTCAGGATATTTGATGCTGAACCTAAAACCTCTGCTTCAGTCTCACTATTAGAGAATGTGTCTTACTGAGGAGCAGGTCATGTGACTCTCAGAGAGATGATCTAACCTCAGTATCTCCAGTTTATAGTGAGGATTCTCCAGTACAGCAGAGAGACGCTTCACTCCTGAGTCTCTGAGTTTATTCCCAGACAGATCCAGTTCTCTCAGGTGTGAGGGGTTTGATCTCAGAGCTGAAGTCAGAGCAGCACAGCCTTCATCTGAGACACCACAATTACACAACCTGCAGAGAGACAATGACACACTCTTCACTTTCTCAGTTCAGGACACACAGATCAGTTCAGCAGGAAGTTTTTCATCAAACAGTCACTGCAGTCATTAAATCTCTATGAAATACAGAATCTTAAACATGAATGATATGAGCAATAACTAAATAACAAACAAAGAGGGTGAGTGTGTGTGTGTTAGTCTATGTATATGTCTTCAGAGGGACCAAATATAGTCATATTTTGAGGAACATGTGACAGTTTTTACCTTCAGGACATTTAGCTGGTCCCAGTGAGGATTTATTTTTACAGAAACTGCAGTTTAAGGTTAAGGTTTGTCTGTAGATTGTTAAATTGTGATTTTTATCTTAATGCTGTTTTAAAGCAGGATGTTGAAATGCCAGGATGTTATCTGACTTGTGTAATCTCACAGCTGTTGCTTGTTACAATTCACCCTTTTGTTGAAGACATTTCCCCCACTGGCTGAGACCAATCAACATCCAGCACTGAATCTCCAACCTGTTTACTTCACACCAAATACTTTCTTCTGTACCCAGTATAACAACTTGCTTTCAGATGGGATGACAGAGATGGTGCAGACATGAGACTAACACTCTGTTCTCTGTCTCTCCGACAGTGGTGTAGTGTTGCAAATAAACCATATTTTCCATAAAGCGACATGTTGCTGATCTTTACTGCAAAGTTCCTTATTAATACACAAATTAATAGAAATACACCACAGAGATGTGTGTGTGTGTGTGTGTGTGTGTGTGTGTGTGTGTGTGTGTGTGTGTGAGAGAGAGAGAGAGAGATAACACTCTATATAAAGTTCACACCCCATGATGAACAATGAATGCAGTACAAAGGAGTAAATGTTCTCTGTCTTTAGAACCATCACCTATTCAAAGCTTATTTTATTACTTCCTTTATTACTGAGAAAGCTGCAGGAGAAAGTCGTCATGATTATTTTTAATGCCGTGACTAAAACTGTTAATCAGAAATGCTCTCTTCAGTTCCAGTTCTGAGACAAGCAAAGATCAGTAACATCAACTATATGTAGAAAACACAACTAATATTGTGATCAGATAATCAGGAATCAGATTAATCAGTGTCACTGAAACTATCAGAGAATGTGTCTTACTGAGGAGCAGGTCATGTGACTCTCAGAGAGATGATCTTACCTCAGTGTCTCCAGTTTACAGTGAGGATTCTCCAGTACAGCAGAGAGACACTCCACTCCTGAGTCTGTGAGTTTATTCACAGACAGATCCAGTTCTCTCAGATTGGACGATTCAGAGCTGAGCACTGAGGCTAAAGCTGCATAACTTTCCTCATTTAGGCCACAATTATTAAACCTGAAGGAAAGAACAAAATACATGATGCAATAACAGTGTACATTATCAAACAAGTTCTCAAACACTTTTTATATGAAATGTACAAACATGCTGTACATGTGCTGCAACATGCTGCATCATTTACTGTGTAATGTGTGTTTACTGAATGTAGATTAGAGACATTTATACCACAGTGCCTTTGGTTCTGGATTCTGATTGGTCAGAAGGTGTTGATTAATTTTCTATAACAGCAGCTCTGACAGCAGTGCAGCTACAATCACAGCTTTATATTAATGCACTCTAATACATTATTGTTTCTATAGTAACAGCTCATTCACAGAGACGTGTTTCATGGAGTTATTTTAACATTAACAGAGGAAAAACAACTGGTGCAGCTCCAGCATAAGTGATAACAGGAATTTGTTTGATCGACAAATTACTCTGGTGTAAGAGGAATAATACACTTTGCTGTTTGAGGAAAATAATCAATTACAGATTATTACAGTAACTCTGCTTCACGTTGGTCTGCATCACAACATCCTTTTCCACTATTTTCCTATAATATCATGTTTTATTTCTCTATTAAATATAAACTATATGGCCAAAGGTATGTAGACCCCTGATCATCACACCCATGTGTGGTTCTTCCCCAAACTGTTCCCACAAAGTCTGAAGCACACAATTTGTGTAGAATGTCTTTCTACACTGTAGCATTACAATTTCCCTTCACTGGAACTAAGAGGCCCAAACCTGTTCCAGCATGACAATGCCCCTGTGCACAAAGCGAGCTCCATGAACACATGGTGTGTCTGGAGTGGAAGAACTTGAGTGTCCTGCACAGAGCCCTGACCTCAACCCACTGAACACCGACTGTATCCCAGGCCTCCTCGCCTGACATCAGGGTCTGACCTCACTAATGCTCTTGTGGATCAATGAACACAAATCCCCACAGCCACGCCCCAAAATCTAGTGTAAAGCCATTGCAGAAGAGTGGAGCTTATTATAACAGCAAAGGGGAATAAATCTGGAATGGGATGTTCAACAAGCACATATGGGTGTGATGGTCAGGGGTGCACATACTTTTGGCCATTTAGCGTACAACTCTTATGTTATCTTATGAGGTCTGACAATGTTCTTGTATCTTGCATGTATGCTGTAAGAATATTGTAACAGTGTAACAGTTATATTCAGCATTACTTACTGAGCTTTTCTGGATGCTGCAACCACAGGCAGGAGCTTCAGAAGAACCTCATCTGATGTACAGTGTTTGTTGGTATATTTATTAAGGACAAACACATCCTGTTCCTGCATTGATGTCAGTAACACAAACACCACAGCTGACCACTGAGAAGAAGAAAGTTTGCTTTGTTGTAACTTTCCAGATTGCAGGTAGTGTTGGATTTCCTCAACTAGAGAATGATCATCCAGTTCATACAGACAGTGGAACAGATTGATGGATTTCTCTGTCGAGGGATTCTCACTGATCTTCTTCTTGATGTATTGAACTGTTTCCTGGTTACTGTGGGAGCTACTTCCTGTCTGTGTCACTATGGTTTGTAAGAGGATCTGATTGGACTCCAGTGAGAGACCCAGAAGAAAGCGAAGGAAAAGATCCAGATGTCCATTTTCACTCTGTAAAGCCTGATCTACAGCACACTTGTGGACATCTGAGATCCTAACTTTCAGCAACAATTCTAGAAATATTGGCTTTTTAAAAACATTTCTCTTTTCATTCATGAATTTCAGGTGCACATATAGAGCTGCGAGGTGTTCCTGAATGCTCAGATGAACAAAGCAGTACACTTTACTCTGGTGAAGCCCAAACTCCTCTCTGAAGATCTGTGTACACACACCTGAATACACTGATGCTTCTGTCACATCAATGCCACACTCCATCAGGTCTTCCTCATAGAAGATCAGGTTGCCTTTCATCAGCTGCTGAAAAGCCAGTTTAGCCAGTTTCAGAACCATTTCTGTATCTGTCCCTCTGCTCTTTGTGTACTTTTTCTTTATGACGTTTGTCTGAATGATGAGGAAGTGTGTGTACATTTGAGTCAGAGTCTTGGGGATCTCTCCACTCTCTGCTTCACCCAACATTCTCTCTATAACAGTGGCTGAAATCCAGCAGAAGACTGGGATGTGGCACATGATGTAAAGGCTTCTTAATGACTTCAGGTGTGTGATGATTCTGTTGCTCAGGCTCTGATCACTGATCCTCTTCCTGAAATATTCCTCCTTCTGTGGGTCATTGAACCCTCGTACCTCTGTGACTCGATGGACACACTCAGAGGGGATTTGATCAGCTGCTGCTGGTCGGGAGGTGATCCAGATGAGAGCAGAGGGAAGCAGATTCCCTTTGATCAGGTTTATCAGCAGCACATGCACTGATGCTGATTCAGTTACATCACACAACCTCACTGTGTTCTGGAAATCCAGAGGGAAACGACACTCATCCAAACCATCAAAAATGAACAGAACTTTGTCCAAGCTGGAAATGTTTGTTTCTTTTAACTCCTTATAAAAGAAATGAAGAAGCTCCATCAGACTCCGGTTTCGATCCTTCATTAAATTGAGCTCTCTGAAAGGAAGTGGAAATATGAGATGAACATCCTGATTTGTTTTCCCTTCAGCCCAGTCTAGAATGAATTTCTGCACAGAGACTGTTTTTCCAATGCCAGCGACTCCCTTTGTCAGAACGCTCCTGATGGGTTTGTCTTCTTCAGATAAGGGCTTAAAGATGTCATTGCATTTGATTGGTGTTTCCTCTGTTGCTGCTCTCCTGGATGCTGCCTCGATCTGTCTCACCTCATGTTCATTATTGACTTTTCCACTGTCTCCTTCTGTGATGTAGAGCTCTGTGTAGATCTCATGCAGAAGTGTTGGGTTTCCCTGGTTTGTTATGACCTCATTTACATGCTGAAACTTCTTTAGCAGATTTAATTTGCATCTCTCCTGAAGATGAGGTTCAGTGCTTACAGACGTACACCTGTAAAATGGTAATAGACATGTGGTGAGATATCAAGCACAATCTCCATCATTTTTCTTGAGTCAAATGTATATGTGCTTGTTAGCCTCATTATCTGTAGAAATACTCAGCAGAAAGTGACTGGAGAGATGTTTATAATACCAGCATAATGATTAAAATACTATTGTCATGCTCAGTTTGATCTTACCCTGTATCTGTGATTATGATCTGTTGTGTTTTCTCTCTTGCTCCCTGCAGGACACTGCGAATACAAAAGTTTTAAATATCATGCACTTGTCCATTTTATTACACCATTATCCACATTACTTAAAATTACGGTTTGAATTTAGCATCTAGTTTAATAAAACAATGATCAATGTTTCAGAGAATGCAAATGTAACTAAACCTGATGGATACAAATGACAAAATTACACAGATACAGGTCAAGAGCTTCAGTTAATTTGCACATCGGACATTAGAATGGGGAAAAATGTGATCTCTGATCATGGCATGGTTGTTAGTGCCAGATGGAGTGGACAATTAAAGACTAGGTGACATTTTCCCCAATCTTCAACTATCCAGTTCGGGTGAGTTTGTGTCCATTATAGCCTCAGATTCCTGTTCTTGACTGACAGGAGTGGAACCTGATGTGGTCTGCTGCTGGTGAAGCCTCAAGCTACAATGTGTTGTGCTTTCTGAGATGCTTTTCTGTTCATCACTTTTGTAAAGAGTGGTTATTTGAGAAACCATAGCCTTTCTGTCAGATCAAATCAGTCTGCCCTTTCTCCTCTGATCTCTCAACAAGAAGTTTCTAACCACTGAAGATCCATTATCAGGGTTTCTCTGTGTGTGACTTGTATCTGTATAATTTTATGCATTGTGCTGCTGTCACATGATCGACTAATTGAATGAATGAGAAGGTGTACAGGTGTTCCTAATAAAGTAAATGTAAATTTACATTACAAGTAAATGTAAACAAACATGTAAATGTTTGTTACCGTTCTGGTGTGGATTCTCTCTTCTCTTTAAATTCTTGTGGTAAACCCATAGACTGATCACTCTTCATGGACACACAGCTGGGTACTGGTGACTCTGATCTCTTTATTTCTGTTGCACTGCTCACACACACACACACACACACACACACACACACACACACACAACAGTAACATTTATTCAGTATGAAATAGTATTTTATTAAACTTTACTAACTTGACCAAATTCCTTTAGTTATTTTCACTTACTTATCAACAACCTGGCAACCATGTGGCACATATCTCCCATATTTAACTACAAGTTTTAACCTTTTAATGTTTTACTCTTCAGAGATGTTTTAATTATTTAATGCTTTAGTTTTTTTATGTTTTACCTTTTAACATTTAAACATACTTTTTATGAGTTTAACCTTTAACCATTATAACCTTTTAGACTTTTAATCTTTACCTGCTTAACTGTTAAACATTTTTAAATTAATGACAGCAAAATATATCGTTTAACTCTTTTAGCATGTTTATCTCTGTCAAGACATCAGAGTTCATCCATGAACTTTAACCTTCTAGTCTAAATTTGAACCACATTATTTTGAATATTAAAGAATTATTCAATGTGTTTTTGCAATACTCTAGTAGTTTTGTAAAGTTTGTATTGTCCCACTAATTAGTATTTTCTCGTATTTGATGGTCTACAGATTACACAACACGAACAGGCCTGAGGTGGTCTTTTATGTGTGTATAATATTAACTTTATTCAAAATAGATATTATTTCATAGTTATATAAAGTTAGTAGTTTTATGAAGTGGCTTTAAGTAGTTTAATGAAGATGTTACCTGTGTGTAGATGAGGGATCTGCTGGAGGTTCTATAAACACATCACTGTTCATGGAGGAACTGCTGGGTCCTGAAGAGTCTGATATCTTTTCCTTGGTTTCACTTTTCAACAACATATACGTTTTGCTATTAATAATTTATCTGGCTGTAGATTCTCATTAACGTCAGTCAGTAGACAATCAATAAAAAGATTAGTGCTAGAGTGGTCTGCCATTTTTAGGGATTTTCCTTTTAGGGTGAAGGCTGTTCATGTGAAAAGGCCACATATTTTTGAACTGCTGCTCCTGCACCATCAGGGGGCGCTGTAACACACTTGGAGGAAAGTGCTACTGCATGCATGATTGGCTAGTGTCACTGTGATTGATAGGGGAGAGAGAGTGGCCATTCTTCCAGCCATGGATGACATCATCGCGATTCGAACTTGTGATGTCTGGATGATAGAGTAAACGCTTTTCTAGTGTAAACTCTAACTTTTTAAACTTATTTAACTTTAACTTATTTTCCTAGAAATGTTCTATTCTACTTTCAGAGCCTAGGTTATTGGTGTTGATCAATAGAACAGATAATAATGCGGAAAAAATTAGCTTTAATTTATTGCCCTTTAAAGGCTCATGATGTTCACTGATGCCTGGTAGAATCTAAGTTTAACATCCCCGCTCTGTGAGGTACGTAAAGTCTTATATTTTCGGCATCATCCAACTCACACCTCAGAGCTTCTGAGATATCAGCATTACACAGTTCACACCTCTCCACTGCTCACCATCCCTCACTCGAAGAGGTTTCACACCCTTCCCCCACCACTCAGGGATCGCCAACAACTCCCCCCTGCAGTCTCTCTCTGACCCTCAATCAGGTGAAGAAGGAGCTAAAGAAGATCAAGTCAAGAAAGGCCCCGGGCCCGGACAGAATCAGCTCCAGACTGCTTAAAGACTGTGCAGATCAGCTCAGTGATGTCATCTTGCACATCTTTAATCTGATCCTGAGACTAACGCGAGTTCCAGTACTGTGGAAGACTTCCTGTGTGGTTCCGGTACCCAAAATTGCACATCCGCGAGAGCAAATCCACTTCAGACCGGTAGCCTTAACTTCACACCTGATGAAGTCCATGGAGAGGATTATACTGCGACAGCTGCGGACCCTAATGAGCTCAGAGCTAGACCCCCTACAGTTCATTTACCGACCAGGCATGGGGGTTGAGGATGCCATTAGTTATCTGATGCACAGATCACTTCTACACCTGGAGAATACTGGGAGCATTGTGAGGATCATGTTTTTTGATTTTTCCAGTGCTTTCAACACAATTCAGCCATCACTGCTTAGGGGGAAGCTTTTGGGAGCTGGAGTTGACCGCCACCTGGCTGCATGGATCACCAACTAACTCACTGACAGACCACAGTATGTGAGGCTCCAGGACTGTATGTCGGATGTGGTGGTTAGCAGCACGGGAGCACCGCAGGGTACGGTGCTTGCTCCGTTTCTCTTCAACCTGTACACAGCGGATTTCAGGCATAACACTAACAGTTGCCATATGCAGAAGTTCTCTGATGATACGGTCATTGTTGGACGAGTATCAGATGAGAACGATCAAGAATTCTGGGAGGGTCATTGCTGACTTTGTCAACTGGTGTGAATTAAAACACCTTTGCCTCAACGCCAGCAAGACAAAGGAGATGGTAGTCGACCTCTGCAGGAGGCCACCCCGGTCTACGCTGGTGAGCATCCAGGGTGTTGACATCGAGAGGGTGGAGACATATAAAAATTCCTGGGTGTTCACCTCAACAATAAACTGGACTCGTCCACAAACACAGATGTCCTGTACAAAAAGGGCCAAAGTCGTCTCCACCTGCTGAGGAGACTGAGGTCTTTTGGTGTGTGCAGGGCCCTGCGTAAGTCTTTCTATGACACTGTGGTATCATCTGCCATCTTATATGCAGTAGTTTCCTAGGGAGTTGGGAGCACAGAGACGGACAGGAAACGTCTCACAAACTGGTTAAGAGGGCTAGCTCTGTCCTGGTCTACCCTTTGGACACCATAGAGGTGGTGGGGGAGAGGAGGATGTTAGCTAAGATGGCGTAGATCATGAGCAATTCCTCTCATCCCCTGTATGAGATACTGGGGTCCCCGAGCAGTTCCTTCAGCACCAGACTGCTGCACCCTCAGTGCAAGAAAGAGCGCTACCACAGGTCCTTCATCCCTACAGCAGTCAGACTCTTTTATGCAACAACAACATAATGTAGCACTGCTAGCTGTTTTTTTGCATCATCAACCCACACATTATTTGTTGCTCACCCCTCTATTGTTAACTGCGCAATAATCCATTTATCCTTTCATGTATATAAACAAGGTATTACACATCTGTATATATTCAAATTTGTATTCATCTGTACATACATTGAGGGGTACATAGTGTACATATTAGCATTATTATTCTTTTTTACTACTTAATTCTTATTTTTCTATTCCTATTGTATATATATTTTTAGATACTTTATTTCAATTCTATTCCTATTTAATGTGTATTTTTTCCTATCTGTTTTTTTGTGTAATTGAGCTGCTGTAATGAGGGAATTTCCCCAGTGTGGGATCAATAAAGGTTATCTTATCTTATCTTAACTAAATATTCATGCCTTAAATAAAATAACTGCTTACCTCTTTTTGAACTGCAGAGATCCAGCAGGTTGTTCAGGAGTAGCGTGATCCATTTTCACTATTAGTAAAGAAAGGTTATTGGTCATGGACAGACAGATGTGTATGATCAGGACTGATCTCTTTTGCTGCTATGTGCCACAGTCCACATTCAAACTTATATAAATATACACAAATAAATAAACATATATATATATATATATATATATATATATATATATATATATATATATATATATATATATATATATACAGTGAGGGAAAAAAGTATTTGATCCCCTGCTGATTTTGTACGTTTGCCCACTGACAATGGTAGATAATTTTATAATAATTATTATTATTTTTTTAATTATTTAATTACAATTATAAAATATTTCTATAATTTTAATGGTAGATTTATTTGAACAGTGAGAGACAGAATAACAACAAGAAAATCCAGAAAAACGCATGTCAAAAATGTTATAAATTGATTTGCATTTTAATGAGGGAAATAAGTATTTGACCCCCTCCCAGTCAGAAAGATTTCTGGCTCCCAGGTGTCTTTTATACAGGTAACGAGCTGAGATTAGGAGCACACTCTTAAAGGGAGTGCTCCTAATCTCAGCTTGTTACCTGTATAAAAGACACCTGTCCACAGAAGCAATCAATCAATCAGATTCCAAACTCTCCACCATGGCCAAGACCAAAGAGCTCTCCAAGGATGTCAGGGACAAGATTGTAGACCTACACAAGTCTGGAATGGGCTACAAGACCATTGCCAAGCAGCTTGGTGAGAAGGTGACAACAGTTGGTGCGATTATTCGCAAATGGAAGAAACACAAAAGAACTGTCAATCTCCCTCGGCCTGGGGCTCCATGCAAGATCTCCCCTCGTGGAGTTGCAATGATCATGAGAACATCAGCCCAGAACTACACGGGAGGATCTTGTCAATGATCTCAAGGCAGCTGGGACCATAGTCATCAAGAAAACAATTGGTAACACACTACGCCGTGAAGGACTGAGATCCTGCAGCGCCCGCAAGGTCCCCCTGCTCAAGAAAGCACATATACATGCCCGTCTGAAGTTTGCCAATGAACATCTGGATGATTCAGAGGACAACTGGGTGAAAGTGTTGTGGTCAGATGAGACCAAAATGGAGCTCTTTGGCATCAACTCAACTCGCTGTGTTTGGAGGAAGAGGAATGCTGCCTATGACCCCAAGAACACCATCCCCACCGTCAAACATGGAGGTGGAAACATTATGCTTTGGGGGTGTTTTTCTGCTAAGGGGACAGGACAACTTCACCGCATCAAAGGGACGATGGACGGGGCCATGTACCGTCAAATCTTGGGTGAGAACCTCCTTCCCTCAGCCAGGGCATTGAAAATGGCTCGTGGATGGGTATTCCAGCATGACGATGACCCAAAACACACGGCCAAGGCAACAAAGGAGTGGCTCAAGAAGAAGCACATTAAGGTCCTGGAGTGGCCTAGCCAGTCTCCAGACCTTAATCCCATAGAAAATCTGTGGAGGGAGCTGAAGGTTCGAGTTGCCAAACATCAGCCTTGAAACCTTAATGACTTGTAGAAGATCTGCAAAGAGGAGTGAGACAAAATCCCTCCTGAGATGTGTGCAAACCTGGTGGCCAACTACGAGAAACGTCTGACCTCTGTGATTGCCAACAAGGGTTTTGCCACCAAGTACTAAGTCATGTTTTGCAGAGGGGTCAAATACTTATTTCCCTTGTTAAAATGCAAATCAATTTATAACATTTTTGACATGCATTTTTCTGGATTTTCTTGTTGTTATTCTGTCTCTCACTGTTCAAATAAATCTACCATTAAAATTATAGAATGATCATTTCTTTGTCAGTGGGCAAACGTACAAAATCAGCAGGGGATCAAATACTTTTTTCCCTCACTGTATATATATATATATACATACATACATACATAAGCTTTAATGCCAAACATTTGTTTTAGAAGACAGAAATGTAATGCTTGGTAATACAGCATTAATTATAATATTTACAGTATTTACTAATTGCAAGATTTGTAATATTTACTTTTTATAATACAATATGTAATATTTATTTAAGGTACACTACAATGAAGTTAACTTCTTATAGACCACATCAGTGTTAACTCACTGTAACATAAAAACTTACTTCAAAGTGGAAAATTACTTTGGTGCTGCATTAGTATAACAGTATTGTCTGAGTTATTAAACTAAACTACTGAGAAAAAAATCAGAACACTCTTAGTTATCTATTTATTATAGTTATATATTTATTGTATATACTGGACTCATCATTTGCTGATATTAGCAAACCTGTATCCCAGTGGTGCCTGGTGAGTTTTATAGAAAATAGAGAAAGTTAGAGTTATTGAAGTATATATTTGTTGTGTCTTCCAGCTAAGCAGCTAATTAGCTAGCTCAATTTTACTGAAGAAAGTTGTGACAACTAGATATGTAGACATATAAATAAACAAAGAAAATTCCCTAAATTAAACAATATTACACAATTTACTAACTTGTTATTTGATTACTGTAATTAGTAAATATTCTAAGTAAATTATAGGTATAAAGTTGTGTTTGATCTTCACAGAGTCTCCATGATAATAGGGACTTTGACCTAGTTCAAGCGAGGAAAGGGCCAGTGTAGCTAAGGGTTTTATTGCAGAATTGTTCCTGCTGGGTTGAAATAAAAATCTGAAATCACTTTAGCCACATCATCATCTTTTAATCCTGCACAACACTTTTTTTTTTAGAGCCAAAACTAAGATGATGAGTGTTTTGGTATGTCTCTAGGTGCAATCTGAGCTCCTTAATGTGCTACAGACCGTTCACTTCCTGCTTTTCAAACATCGCAGAGATCGTAAAGGCTTTCTAGCATGCTTGGGGTCCATGAGCACCTGGGTACAGTAGATATATTTTTTCAGATTTCATGTCAAACCATTTTCTTTTCACCTCACTTTATACACTGTATACACATCTAATCTGCCTTTTCTGTATTTCAGATCCAGAGCTGGGCCGTTTTAAGGGATTGTTGTAGACGTGAGTCAAAATAACTTTCATTTATACCTCTGAGAAATATTTTTTGCCATTTACTCGTCATTTCTGCTGTGTGAACGTAGCCTTTTATGGTGTTTTATGGGTCTCACCAAATGCAAATCAGCTGGGATCGGCATGTGCCTGGTAATTTATGGGTGATGGGGATTCTTCAACATACGCATTCGAGTATGAAGAAAATCAACATTTCTGAAACGTTCACAAATCCAGCATTGATAAATGAGGCCCAGAGGCTGCGCTATTAAGAGCACTTTTATCTTTATTGTGATGTGAGTTTTTCATATTTGAGTGGTGCTGTTATATCCAACTGCAGCCTTGTGTTCATCACAGCTCCACGCTGTCTTCATCATGGAGGGCTAAGCTAAGCATCTTGCTCAAAAGTTAAACACATATTGTATGTAACATTAAATTTCAGCTCTTTTTCTGGCATGTATGTACATATGTCATGTGTGTATGGGGTTGTAGGCTTAAAGCCACAATCACTTCCAACGTTAATTTAACAAAGTGCTACGTAATGATTGGCTAATTGGATAATTTACTTAATGAGCAGGTGTTACTAATCATTATTAATTTGTTCAACAGTCCCTGGATAAATGACACGATCTGTTTCTTGTTTCATTAATGCTTATATAATGCCAGTTAATAACTATATACAATAACCTTTAACCCATTTTAGCAGTAAAAAGCATCACCACAGAGCAAAAGCCATGAAATACATTTAGAAAAGAACCAGTTGTAATGCCCAGCACAGTTTAGTGTTTACCTGCTCTAAGTGAAGATGTTTATTAGCTGATTAGTTGAATAAGGTGTGATAAAGCAGGAAGACACTGAAGGACAGGAGGTTTTTCAGAACCAGGGCTGGGAATTTATGACCTAGTGATAGGAGGTTCATAGGTGAAGGATACACAAGTGTTTTATTTGTTCTTGTTGTACTGAGTGGACTTTAGCATACAGTATAAATTCACCATTTTACTTCCCCTAAAAACAAATTCCACGTTTGTAAATTCATTTATATTTTATTGATTATCGATTAATCGATTAATGTTTTTATCGTTTTTTGGGATTTAATATTCCTACTCTCCTTACCAAAATAAAACCTAAAAACTATTTCAGAAGTGTGACCTGAGAGCCGCTTCTTGTTCCCTAAACACACACGGACTATAAACACATACTTCCTGTCTACAAGTGTTTATTAGAGAGATCACTCACCTTTACTCAGCAGTCGTTGTTTTGTGTTGATTATAAACTTAATTTCGAAAGTTTCATGTTTTTTTCACTTTGGGAAAATCCTCAGCACTACAACATAGAACACAGGCAAGTTAAAAGTGTTGACGTTAACACACCGCGTTATGACTCTATAACTAAACGTGTACGTGTATAAATCTGACGTGATAGATTTCTAATTTAATATATACAGTGCCAGTTATTCTCAGTTAAAGATTATGAAGTAGTTACACAAGTAAAAAAAATAAATTGCACAAATCTGTATCTTTTGTAAATAAAATATTAAATTACATGATTAAAAGAATTAAATTATTTTACTCAGTATATTTTATAATTATTTATAAACTTGCCCTGTACTATTGCCATTTCTATTGTTGCAGTTATCTAAAACGTTTAAACTTTTTCTTTATTGACTTATCATACTGCACCACTAGATTGAGGTATTAACATACAACAAAACTTTCAACATAATTTACACTCACTGAACACTTTATAAGGAACACTAGACTAATACTGGGTAGGGCCTCCCTTTGCTTTCAAAGCAGCCTCAATTCTTCATGGCATTGATTCCAGAATGTTGGAAACATTTCTTTGAGATCTATGTTGACATGATTGCAGCACAACCTGCTGGTTTTCTGCTGTTGTTACTAGTTAAGTCTTATTACCGCACAATGAAAATCTTTTCTTCGCATATCCCAGCTTGTTAGGAAGTTGGGGTCATGATATGGCAGCTGTGGATCAGAGAGGGTTAAGGGCCTTGCTCAAGGGCCCAACAGTGGCAGCTTGGTGGTGCTGGGGCTTGCTCCCCCAACCTTCTGATCAGTAGCCCAGAGTCTTAACTGTTGAGCCTCCACTGCCCATCTTTTCTGCCCCCTTTCCGTCAGCTCTACTGGATGTTTTTTTTACTTTATTTCACCATTCTGAGTAAATTCCAGGAGATAAGCAGTTAAGGGAAAACTGAAATCAGCCCGCCTGGCAACAACAATCATACCACCTACAAAATCACTGAGATCACATTTTCCCCCATTCTAATGGTTATTGTGAACATTGAAGCTGCTGGCCTGTATCAGCACGATTTCACAGTGGATATAAAAAGTCTGCACACTGATGTTAAAATGGCAGGTTTTTGTGATGAAGAAAAAATCAAGTAAGGAATAATTGACTCTGGTCCATTGAATTATTAGAAAATAATGCACACCCCGAGGCAGCCATGACGCAAAGCGGAGTATCTAGCTTGCATAAGTGTGTACACTCTTTAAAAATTAGGAATGTGTTCAGAATCAACCAATCACATCCAAACCCATGTTAAATACTGAGTAGTGTACACCTGCCATCAATTACAGTGACTGATTAACCACAAATAAAGTACAGCTGTACTGTACTGTACAGCCTTTCTGTACGTTCACAGTACGTTAGCAAACACAGTGCGTTCTGATGACGTGACCAGTTAGTCGTATTTTCGTCAGCGTGACATTACTTTATAGCAACGTTGTGATCATGTCTTGGTTAAAGTTCCATCTTTTGATAATCTTGGCTAACGGTCCGGAAACGTCGTGACCACGCCCTCAAAAACGTCACCAACTAGTCCCATTGAGAACGTTGTGAAGACTGGCACCCTGGTATTCAGATAACTTTCTGTCATTTTATTTTTGTTGAGATGCCATTTGGATATAATATGGGAAATTTGCTACAAACATTTTACTTAAGTAGCCTAAATGAATCGACGTCTGAATTTTATTATCATTTGATATTATTTATCATACATCGATGACAAATATCTGCCAGCAAAAAGGTTTACAACAATTACCAAACATTTTGCTTAGTAAATGGTGATTATTTATAATATTATATATTTGTGAATGAAAGTGATTTTTAAATGAAGGCACGAGACTTCTCTTTGAATTTTAAACTGTTAGCGGATTTTTGGAGTACTGCGCATGCGCCAGATTTTGCCAGTAATCTCAGACATACACTGAGGAAAAGGTAAACACTATAACTATCTTTACTCATAATTTTTTGTTAATAAAGTTTTGTTAATTTGCGCACGAACGAGAGACTTGTGAGGTGGCCTGAGGTCAAATCTGATACTTAACACGATAACCGCTGGTGTTTGATCCATGACGCTCACGCGAGCTTGTGCATGTGTCTGAATTCCCAGCTAACACAGTTACGTTGTGAAGACTGGACCGAACCGAACCGGACCATATTCATCACAACGACGTACCAAATGACGTTTCAGCCCGTTTTTTTTTTAAGCGACACGTTTATAGTCACCAAAATCAACAAGTCTTATTTCTTTATGGAATGTTGCAGTGTTTATTATAAATGTGTCACACGGTGTTTCTCCACAGCAGCAACACCATGGTGACAGTGATGGGACAGTTCTTCCTTTTGAATATATATATTTTTAACGTTTGTTACATATAAATATATGCTTAATTATTTATGAATTGATATTTGTTACTTTTTTTTCTACATTTAGTTTTCATTTCATTTATTTATGTAGCTTAATGATATTATCTTCGTATATGTTTAGAAAAAAAATGACACAATGCTGTATAAGTGTATAAGTATAATAAATGGTTATAAATGTGATTGTTGCTTGTTGTTACTTGAGGCACAACTGTGTCTTATGAGTATATTATGAGATGATGGGTCAAATAGAAATTCCATAAGAAATACCATTATAATTGCATTGTTTTAATTGCTTCCATCAAAACTAATACAATTTCCATTAAAAAACATTTGAATTTGAAGGGGGGAATGAAGGTCAGTCCTATATGGGTTTCAAAGTGACCAGATTCGCCTGCTGTACATAAAGGAATGGCTCGAGAATCATATATCCACCCCTGACCAAAGAAGTGATATATGTAAGAAATAAAGGGGTTGAGGCTGACGAATTGTCACGGGAGACAGGTAAGCAGATGCTCATATATCCTTGAGTTGTGATTGAAAGGATTAAATGATGAGACTCCAGGCCCTGGTCGTTGGGACGTATTCACTATGTTCCAGCAAAGTACTATAAGCTATAACGTCACCATGACGAATACTGGAATCACAAGGTTACGTGGTGGGAATGTTATTTGGTACTTTGCTGTGACTAATATGGTCCAATCCGGTTACTTCTATAAATGGTAAATGGTCTGTATTTATATAGTGCTTTTTTAACCTTGGCTGTTCCAAAGCGCTCATTCACCCATTCACACACCAATGGTGGCAGAGCTGCCATGCAAGGACTTGCCATCAGGAGCAACTTGGGGTTCAGTGTCTTGCCCAAGGACACTTCGGCATGTGGAGTCATGTGGGCCGGGAATCGAACCGCCAACCCTACCATTAGTGGACAACCCGCTCTACCACCTGAGTCACAGCGGCTGGTATAACGTACCAGTTTAGTCTATGGGACGTACTCTCCCAACGTTTAAAAATGTATAGTTTTTACAGATGCATCCAAATGATGCTGTGCATCACACACAGGTAGTAATTACCATCTCAAATAACAATTAAACAATTAGATGATCAACAGGAAATTGCTCATAACTTTGATAAAAGATTAACAGCTTTAGTCATTTATCAGGTAAACATACCAAATATTTGCTGGATATAGCTTCACAAATACTAAAAACACTATTAGATTTTTTCCTTTTCCTATCAATACAATAAAAATAAAAATGAAAGTTTTTTTTTCAGATTCAGGAAGCTATTTGAAGACATCGGTTTAAGCACTGGGAACTTGTGATTGACATTTCTCATAAATTATTTTATAGATTAGATGATTAATTGACAATCACAATAAGGGTTAGTTGCAGCCCTTGTGTCAGTCTCCAATAAGCTTCCCTCATACTTCCTACATTTAACTGTCACCACCATCTTCATTATTATCATTTAACCTTGACTTTCATTTTCTTGGCTTCTCTACATTTAAAGAAAGAGTGACACAGAGACTTTGTAGTCATATAGTGATTGTGGTGTTTGTACTTACTTCTCAATATACTGCACACGGAAATAGTTTTTATTGCAGCTTGTGGACTTTAGCATAGAGTACACCTGACCAAAAAAGTTTGTTAAATTTTACGTGTGTGAATTCATTTAGATTTCTAATTCCTTATATAGACTATTTAATGAACTTGTCAGTATGGCTTTCTTTAGTATTCCTGCTCTTCTTTCCAAAATAATATAAAACCAACTTTAACACAGCAGTGTGACATGAGAACCATTTCTTGTTTCCTAAACACACACGGTCTATAAACACATTTTTCTTGATCAGAAGTGTTTATTAGAGGGATCACTCACCTTTAGTCAGCAGTTGTTGTTGTGTGGAATTATAAATCTCACTTTCTTTTTAATCTTCATGTTTTCCAGCTGCTCATTAAAACTGGTGTTGGGGTTTCAGAAAGAGTTTCACTTTTAGAGGCAGAGTTCTTTAGAGAATATTTAGAGGCGGTACAGGAACATGGACTTTGACAACTAGGCATTTTAACAACCTGGGTGTTGAAGATTACAAGCCGGGACATCACCACAAATCGATACATGATGGTGTATGTGTACAAGTTCTGACCGTATGGTTTGTTTCTGTAGTTTTAAACCTTCATGCTCTCTTTAATATTTAGCAGCGTTTTGTCCCATTGGTTCACGCCATCGCTTTAGAATTTATAGAAACAAAAATATTACATTTATTTAAAAATATCCAATATAGGCCTCCCATTTTCTCTAATGGTGTGTGTGTGTAATATTATATATATATATATATATATATATATATATATATATATATATATATATATATATATATATATATATATACACACACACACACACACACACCCACACACACACACACACCCTAAAAACAAATGTTTTGGCTCAACAAAAAAAATTAACACAACAGTTTGTTAGTAAGTTGACAACCGTTTAAAAATTAATTTGCTATAATTAGATATTTTTCAGTAGTTTATTGCGTTCATATTTTTGTTAATTTTATAGCGCTTAAGTGAATTCATTCAACAACAATATTGTTAGACAATTAACTTTTTTTTTTATTTTGAACTGCAATATTTACATCTTGAAAACAAACAACAACAAATTTATTTTGCCCCACAAATTCCCTCTTCTGTTACACTACCAGTTCTGGTGCCTCTTCAGTGGACTTAAATACAAAACTGCAAAATCTGAATAAAATCTGATAGTGTTTTGAAACAAGTGGAATCTCCAGAAAATTCTGTTCTTGAGACTCATTACTTTTGCATTGGCTTTCAGTCCATCAAGTTCAAGGAACAGCTTCTGAAACACTTCAAACGTACATTTTAGTTCCTCGCAATAGCTCAGATTCAGAGCATATATTATACCATCAGCAAAGCACAGCACCCTGGGATATCCGTTCCTTCCAGGATTTTGGTTCCCTCAACCACAGTGGTTGCTGTGTTGTGGTCAGATCCTGGGGTGGACCAGTCACCGATGATGGCAATTTTCATCACTTGCACATCAAGTCCTTCCTCAAACTCTCGTGTCCCTGTAAAGCAAATGAAAAGAGTTTAGTGTTAGAGATAATGAACTGGATGATTACTGCTGACTTTTTAGACTGTCACTCTTACTGAATTTAATGGAGCCATTATTTATTTTCTTTTAACCCTTTTACACACACATGCACCCAATTACTCAAATGGTCTATATAGGTTGCATCAATAAGCAACACAAAAAATTATTGTATCATAAAACACAATGATAACATAACATGCCCATTTTTCTTTTATCACACAACTTAAACAGTATGTTCTATGATCAAATTGACCTGCTTTACTAAATTAGAATTCTCAACAATTGCTCAGCATGAGGTTAATCCAGGAAATTATCGAACAGGGGTGTTGGGACAAGAACCAGTTAAGACAAAGCAAAAGGCGTGTCTGTATATGATGTATTGAGGGTTACTGAATGCAACATATTCATCTGACAAGTTCACTGTATAACAGATTCTGGTTTGTGTTAAAGGAAAATTATAGTTTATTACATCTTGGGTCTTATTTGTGCAGTTTTGTTTTGTTATTTAATAATGACTAAGATCTGAAAACCATGCAACATCAACAAACCAAGATCTACCAAGAAGCCATTTTGAAACAGAAAAGTGAGGCGCAAAGTAAAATTTATTTGAAATGATGAACACGTACTAGCTTTTACATGCCATACTTTCAGTTTAGTTAATATCGCTAACCCAAGTTGGAATAAACTAGAAAATGTCCCTTTAATAATAAACTAACAAATTTTCTTTTTTTTCTTTTTTTTTTTTTTTAGCCCGAGCACCAATGTTCTGCTCCTTTTCTTCTTTTCTCAAATGAATCGCATTTTAGAGGGTCTAAATATAACCGAAAACTCCCGAAACGTTGCAGAGGCTTCAGAACCAGTGAAAATTTACATCTGATAGGGGTTCCAGAATTGAGTGTGACAAAATAGCTCAAAAGCACCAACTACAAAATTTCAACAATGTGCGCCTCAGGCTACGTTTCACCAACATGTACAAAATTCAGTAAACGTGTAACGTGCCAATACGTAAAAAAAATAAATAAAATTTTTATGTTTCTCTTAAATATTTGCTCAGATTTAGCCTTTTCCAGGCCTTGTACTTTAACAAACTCCTCCTAGAGATTTCATCAGATCCACATCATATTCGGTCCATCTGATCTAAAGGTCTTGACAGTGCTAAATTGCAAAGATATTTTTTTTTTGTTGAGTTTTTGCTGCACGTCATGGGCATGGTTTGATGGGTTTTTGGACATGGTTTGATGGTTTGCCATAAAACAGGAAGTTTTTATAACTCAAACATACAATGTCCAATCTGCTCCAAACTTCAAACTTTTGATACAAGTCCCAGCCTGAAGACATCTACATGCCAATGTTCAATTATAGTCATAGCGCCACCTGCTGGCAACAGGAAGTGACATGATTTACACTGACGTGTTCCTAACAACATAAAAAAATACCAGCAAATTCTAAACATGCCATCAATGTGTATGAAACATGTTAAAACATGCTAGCAACACTTAGCTAAGTGCTAAAGCATACTATTACTGCAATTAAACAGGAAGTTGTTACAGCTCATGCATACAATGTCTAATCTTCCCCAAACTTCAAGATTTTAAAAAGGGGTCAGTGCATGAAATTAGCAAAAAACTGAATGCTTTTCCTCCCTACAATTAAAAGCCTTCTCTAGCTGAGCAGATTTGTCAAATGAAACTCTCATTCTTATCCACTGCTACTCTCTACTAAAGTGTAGATGGTCAAATTACTCTGCTACATATGACTAGCGTTAGCTTCGTGTAACAGATTTCATCAACAATATTAGCAGGTGTAGACAAACCTCTGTACACGAGTCCACTATTGGTCATATAACAATTCAGAATATGCCCAAATGAAATGATACTCGCCTTGAAATGTCCTTTGTATGGCTTTGCTCAGCAAGGTCCTCTAACACACGATCTTATTGGTCTGAACTTGTCCAGGTATGTTAAGTGAGGAGGGGAATTGAAATCCTGAACTCAAGGTGGAGAGAAATTAAGTTAGCAAGCCAATATCATTAAGTTACTACATCTTAAATTTTGCTTTAAATCAATTAAAGCAGAAATTTCAGTTTCAGTGACACACAATATTAAATTGATGTAATTATCAACATAATTATGTCAACACAACTCATCAAAATAATGTTTTCAAATTAAAAGATTTAATTAAATCAACAAATTTGAAATTTTGTCTTGCAATCATGCACTTAAATAAGTTGTGGTAGTAGGTCCTTTGAATTACTTTTTAGAGTGCAGGTGAGAGTTTTAATACATTTAGTTTTATTAAACCTCACTCCAGAGAGAAAATAACCCAGAACGTCATTGTGGTAATTTAAATATGATTTTAAACATGAAATGATTGTTAGAGAAATTGAGTGGAGGAAATAAATGAAGGAAAATCATTTACAGCATTGGTAAAATATAAATGTGTTATTTTAACCAGAACAGAACATTAGGGTTAAGTGTCCAATTTCATATGAGCCATTCACCACTAGGGGGCAGTCTGTTACCACAAATACATTTCATTTAACTTGTACACCTCCAAAACAGGAAGAAAAATGTTCATTTTTGGCTTCTGGTGATAAGGTTATATACAATTATGCAATTTTCTATTAACAGCACAACAGCATTAACAGCACAAGACCACTTAAAAGATCTGAAAACTCCAGTTAACTCTCCAGACTTGTGCTTTCCACCAAAGCTGATGAATGTTTATAACAAATGAACAGTCACAGCAATTAGATATCTTCAGAATGTTACAAAACCAAAACAAAGCAGTATTTACAGGAACAGAACACAGAGCAGCAATAGCATGTTGAGGAAATAGTCACGGCTTCAGCCATGGTGATTTTAGAGTCTTCCAACCAGATGATGTGATAGAGTGGTGGGGTGGTGGAAGACATGGGCTGGAATGTAGACCAGAGCAACTAGAACCTTAACCAGAACCTGAGTTCTGCCATGATGTCTGGATTCTGTAGGGTATAACAGTGGAATTGTGTAATAATAAAAATAAAGAATTGATCTTCAGTAAGTGTTTATTCCTGATAGTAGTGCTGCAACACCACTCTGTAAAGTCCTATGATGATGAAGAATCACACCAAGCAAGCACAGGTTCTTTAGATCTTAGACACACTGTCTGCGCTTACACTTTGTGGAAATGTTACATTTAATTCAGATTATTTCTCAGTGTGAGAAAAAGTTCAGGAAATGCCGCTGTGAGTCGAGCACATTTCATTAAAAATATCTTCTCTGGAATCTGCATCAAATGAAAATTCTTCATAACCTGAAATTAAACCAAAACAAGTTTAATATTTAAGCTGTCAGGTTGAACATGAACATTAAACATCAAAGTAAAGTTTAAGTGCAAAGTTTAAAACAATACCCAGTAACTCACTGAATATGAACCTGTTTATAATCAAGAGCTCTTTATAAAAACAGGACCAGGTTACTTAATCTTCTTCTTCACTAAACAAAACGTATCACACAATGTTAATGAGTCGTAATATTTATATATTTTATTTCTGTACATGTTTATCTGAAATACTTGTAAATCACCTGAAGTCCTGTAGTTTAAGTCTGAAGAGCTGCATCTTTTCTGAGTCTCTGAGATTATTCCCAGACAGATCCAGTTCTCTCAGGTGTGAGGGGTTTGATCTCAGAGCTGAAGTCAGAGCAGCACAGCCTTCATCTGAGATATCACAGTAACACAACCTGCAGAGAGACAATGACACACTCTTCACTCTCTCAGTTTATATCATTACGTGGATTACTGCACTTTTATATCTGGAATATACTGTGGAGTTTAAATTGATTATTTTTATTAAGCTTACAGCATTTAGCAGACTTCCTTATCCAGAGTGACTTATAGCAGTGTGTGTGGGCGTCACTACATGCAAATGAGCTGTGTCGGGAACACGCTTCACACATTACAGGTGATCAACATAAGCACACGAGTACGAAGAAAATCAGCCTTTCTGTCAGAAATCTTTAGTTCAGTTTGACTTACACACACATTTACACACAACTTTACTGAAAGAATGACAAATGACGCACTGTCTGTGCGTGCGTGCATGTGTGTGTGTGTGTGACTGGGCATTGGGGACTGTAGCCCCAAATATTTTATCTTTAGCCTGAATAATTCTCCACTTGGAGCAGTTTGTCACTATGTAACTGAACGTCAGTAAAAGAAGACGCCTGTAATTTTATATCTTCAGTGAACAGAGATGAGACCAATCAGACAGGGTTTACAGGAAAATACATGGAAACACTTGGCTGACAGCTCTAAATTTTGCCAAACGCTAGCTCACATTCAGTGTGAGAAAAAATGGATATGTGTTTTTTAAACCAGTAAAGGGGTTGAAACAGAACCAGTAACATCCTCTGATGCTGAGCAGGAAAACAAGGTGTGTAAATGTCTATATGAGGTCCAGTTTACGTGAATATGATATGAGCAGAGCATAAGGAAAGATAATGTACTTGCATGGCACTGTAGCAGCTAAACCCATACAGTGACTACGTTTACATGGACAGCAGTAATCTAATTATTGACCTTAATCTAAGTAACCTAATATTGTGATTAAGGTGTTTATATGAGTCGCTTTTAGAATACTCCTGTCATGTACCCGTTTTACATGTTGTAGATCATAATTAGATTAAGAGCCCGCGTCATTACGTCACCGCGCCACGCCGTCCGACGTCCCTCCAGAATTTCACATTTCAACATACAGTTCGTCTTCGTTATGGTGCCGTATACAGTTTTGGGTGTTTTTATTTAAATTTTTACGAACGCTTCAAGTGCGGTTAATTATTTGTCATGCTATATGTGCAAATAGACGACTTCTTGAAACCGTGGGCTGCATCTCAAATCGCATACTTACCTACTGTATAGTATCCGAGATGCATGTATTTTTCCCAACTACAGGCCTATAGTAGGCAAGTATGCAGTTTGGGACACAGCCGAACTCTCTTGTTCGCCGTAAAACGTAAAACTGCCGTGTGTGTGATCGTGTCTTGTCGCAAAATGCGGTGAAAACGATCACACGGCGTTCATAATGTGATTAAGGTGTTTACATGTCTGTAATGCACGTCCATAATACGATTAAAACAGGAGTAATCCACCTGTCTTAATTCGATTAGAGCTTAATTAGATTATGACCATAATTAGATTAAGGTTGCTGTTTACATGGTAGTTTCTTAATCAAATTATGGTCTTAATTAGATTAAGAGTGGATTATTGTTGTCCATGTAAACGCAGTCAGTGATAGCTTAGTTGTGCCTCCCCTTGGCTAGTGACATCAAACTAGCCTACATTGAAAAGTTTGATAATTTATCAAACTAGCTGAGCTGGAAAAATGCATGGAGGAGAATCTGGGCTCAGCCCCGGATGATTAACAGTCCAACTAACGGCCCTGAGCAGGTCATGTGACTCTCAGAGAGATGATCTTACCCCAGTGTCTTCAGTTTACAGTGAGGATTCTCCAGTACAGCAGAGAGACGCTTCACTCCTGAGTCTCTGAATTTATTCCCAGACAGATCCAGTTCTCTCAGGTGTGAGGGGTTTGATCTCAGAGCTGAAGTCAGAGCAACACAGCCTTCATGTGAGACATCACAATAACACAACCTGCAGAGAGACAATGACACACTCTTCACTCTCTCTGTTCAGGACACACAGAATCATCAACTTTATCAGCACAGTCACTACAGCCTTAAATCACTGTGTGTTACTGTGAATCATGTTTATGAAATTTTAAACAGTATAACTAAAATGAAATGGCGGTGTTAAAAACAGGTTGTATTATTTATTATTATAGTGTGTGAAAAGGTCTGAAAAGTTGCATTCATGATTCACAGAACAGAACTTCTCAAACCACAATGAAGTGAACATGACAAAACCTTCACTCTTACAACTGTAACCTATTCCTGAGCTTTTCATCACCAGACTTCTGAAATTATTTCTCTTATTAATGAGGGATTATGTTACTTCTTAAATATCTACACATGAAAACATGACAAGTGTGTGTGTGTGTGTGTGTGTGTGTGTGTGTCTGTATCTGTGTGTGTGTGTGTGTGTGTGTGTGTGTGTGTGTGTGTCTGTGTGTGTGTCTGTGTGTGTTTGTGTGTATGTATGTGTGTCTGTGTGTGTGTGTGTGTGTGTGTGTGTGTGTGTGTGTGTGTGTGTGTGTGTGTCTGTGTGTGTTTGTGTGTATGTATGTGTGTTTGTGTGTATGTATGTGTGTCTGTGTGTGTATGTATGTGTGTGTGTGGAGCATGTTCGCCTCTTCGCCTCACACCTCCAGGGTCGGGGTTCGATTCCCACCGTGGCCCTGTGTGTGTGGAGTTTGTATGTTCTCCCCGTGCTGCGGGGGTTTCCTCCGTGTTCTCTGGTTTCCTCCCCAGTCCAAAGACATGCACAGTAGGCGGATTGGTGTTTCCAAAGTGTACGTAGTGTATGAATCACTGCGCCCGGGGGCCATCTTCAGTCGTCCTAACTCAGTCTTGCCACTGGATCATGGCAGTCACCGGGAAGTGAGAGTGAGGCCGATGCTGCGCAAGTCTTCCTCACTACAATCCAATTCACGCGCAAGTCGAGTCCCAGTTTGTGTTCTCCATCATGGAGGCAGAAATGGAAACTTCGGTCTTCGTCAAAATCGACGGACGTGCTCCTGTGTGTGAATTGTATGTGTGTGTGTGTGTGTGTGTGTGTTTATAATTCAGTTTAATTAAATGATTGAAAAAAATGATCAGGACTGAGTTTTCTAAAAGCATTTTGAAGTTAAGATTGTAACTGGGAGAGAGAGTGTTCAAAGTGATGCTCGCTCTCCCATTTCACAATGATGATTGTGCTGCAATGCTTTTGGAAACTTCTCCCTGATTAGCTGATTCTATTACATAAATGTTGTGATCAGATCATTAGGAATGTGGAAAAGTTTCATTGTGCACTGAAATGAAATGATTTTCCTCCTCAGGATATTTGATGCTGAATCTAAAACCTCTGCTTCAGTCTCACTATTAGAGAATGTGTCTTACTGAGGAGCAGCTCATGTGACTCTCAGAGAGATGATCTTACCTCAGTGTCTCCAGTTTACAGTGAGGATTCTCCAGTACAGCAGAGAGACGCTTCACTCCTGAGTCTCTGAGTTTATTCCCAGACAGATCCAGTTCTCTCAGGTGTGAGGGGTTTGATCTCAGAGCTGAAGTCAGAGCAGCACAGCCTTCATCTGAGATATCACAACTACACAACCTGCAGAGATACAATGACACACTCTTCACTCTCTCAGTTCAGGACACACAGATCAGTTCAGCAGGAACTTTTTCATCAAAGAGTCACTGTAGTCTTTAATCACTATGAAATACAGAATCTTAAATTATATGAGAGCATTAACTAAAAAACAAACAAAGAGGATATACAGTGAGGGAAAGAAGTATTTGATCCCCTGCTGATTTTGTACATTTGCCCACTGACAAAGAAATGATCAGTCTATAATTTTAATGGTAGATTCATTTGAACAGTGAGAGACAGAATAACAACAAAAAAATCCAGAAAAACGCATGTCAAAAATGTTGGTTTGCATTTTAATGAGGGAAATAAGTATTTGACCCCCTCTCAATCAGAAAGATTTCTGGCTCCCAGGTGTCTTTTATACAGGTAACGAGCTGAGATTAGGAGCACACTCTTAAAGGGAGTGCTCCTAATCTCAGCTTGTTACCTGTATAAAAGACACCTGTCCACAGAAGCAAACAATCAATCAGATTCCAAACTCTCCACCATGGCCAAGACCAAAGAGCTCTCCAAGGATGTCAGGGACAAGATTGTAGACCTACACAAGTCTGGAATGGGCTACAAGACCATTGCCAAGCAGCTTGGTGAGAAGGTGACAACAGTTGGTGCGATTATTCGCAAATGGAAGAAACACAAAAGAACTGTCAATCTCCCTCGGCCTGGGGCTCCATGCAAGATCTCACCGCGTGGAGTTGCAGTGATCATGAGAACAGTGAGGAATCAGCCCAGAACTACACGGGAGGATCTTGTCAATGATCTCAAGGCAGCTGGGACCATAGTCACCAAGAAAACAATTGGTAACACACTACGCCGTGAAGGACTGAAATCCTGCAGCGCCCGCAAGGTCCCCCTGCTCAAGAAAGCACATATACATGCCCGTCTGAAGTTTGCCAGTGAACATCTGAATGATTCAGAGGACAACTGGGTGAAAGTGTTGTGGTCAGATGAGACCAAAATGGAGCTCTTTGGCATCAGCTCAACTCGCCGTGTTTGGAGGAGGAGGAATGCTGCCTATGACCCCAAGAGCACCATCCCCACCGTCAAACATGGAGGTGGAAACATTATGCTTTGGGGGTGTTTTTCTGCTAAGGGGACAGGACAACTTCACCGCATCAAAGGGACGATGGACGGGGCCATGTACCGTCAAATCTTGGGTGAGAACCTCCTTCCCTCAGCCAGGGCATTGAAAATGGGTCGTGGATGGGTATTCCAGCATGACGATGACCCAAAACACACGGCCAAGGCAACAAAGGAGTGGCTCAAGAAGAAGCACATTAAGGTCCTGGAGTGGCCTAGCCAGTCTCCAGACCTTAATCCCATAGAAAATCTGTGGAGGGAGCTGAAGGTTCGAGTTGCCAAACGTCAGCCTCGAAACCTTAATGACTTGGAGAAGATCTGCAAAGAGGAGTGTCACAAAATCCCTCCTGAGATGTGTGCAAACCTGGTGGCCAACTACAAGAAACGTCTGACCTCTGTGATTGCCAACAAGGGTTTTGCCACCAAGTACTAAGTCATGTTTTGCAGAGGGGTCAAATACTTATTTCCCTCATTAAAATGCAAATCAATTTATAACATTTTTGACATGCGTTTTTCTGGATTTTCTTGTTGTTATTCTGTCTCTCACTGTTCAAATAAATCTACCATTAAAATTATAGAATGATCATTTCTTTGTCAGTGGGAAAACGTACAAAATCAGCAGGGGATCAAATACTTTTTTCCCTCACTGTATGTATATATATATATATATATATATAT